>NC_072394.2:48472500-48697500 GCF_028885625.2 Pongo pygmaeus | reverse complement strand
AAAGAGAAACAGGCATACTTGTGTTAATTCCAGCAACACACACACACACATACACACACACTAAAGAGAAACAGGCACACTTGTGTTAATTCCAGCAACACACACACACACTAAAGAGAAACAGGCATACTTGTGTTAATTCCAGCAACACACACACACACACACACACTAAAGAGAAACAGGCATACTTGTGTTAATTCCAGCAACACACACACACACACACACACTAAAGAGAAACAGGCATACTTGTGTTAATTCCAGCAACACACACACACACACACACACACACACACTAAAGAGAAACAGCAACCACCATGAGCAGGAGGGAAGGTGCTATACACACATTCTTTTAAAGGACATCCACACTGACCAGGAAAACACACACACTTTTGTATACAAAACCCCACAAATCCAAACCACCAAGGGACACACATACACACACATTCCAGCAGGGGCTCTATCTACTCCAGCCTGGATTTCGGCTCCCTGCCCCTCCCCCTGCTTCTTAACTCCTTGGATGGGCTGGTTAATGCCCAAGGCCCTCGGTCTGAGCAAGCACAGATAACAAGGCAAATCTCATTTCCAAAGCAGTCTATGTCTGGCTTCCACCCCGCCCCACCTAATGTGAGCCCGGGGCTGCGCTCAGACACGCACCCACCCAGCCAGCAACATCAATAGGTGCTGAGGGTCTGGCTGTCTGGCCCTCATCATCCCCCAAAGCCACTGTACTCCTTCCTCAGAAGGGGAGAGGGTCAAGGTCCCAGAGCAAGACCAGGGCAGGCTAGGGAGGGCCTGTCCTGCCCAGTGGCCCCAGCAGACCCTTGACTACTCAAGGGACCTCATTGTTTCCCTATGGCCAGGGCTGGCCTTGCTCAGGAGGCCGAATAATCATATCCCAGCCGGCTGGCTGCCTCCACTTCCAGCTCAGTGCTCAGGGTGGTGGGGGGCTCCCCTGAGAGCTCGCTAAAGTGGGAGGGGAGGCAGGAAAGCTCTGGCACTCTGGGCTTGGCAGGTCCACTGTGGACCCTTCAGCTCTGAGGCCAGCCCCTGATGCACCAGCCTGAGATGCAGTCGTCCTGCAGGATCTTTGTGGGGAAGACCCCAGACACTGCTGGGCAAAGAGGAGGGAGAGGGGGCACCAAGCTGCCCCAACCCTCGCCCTGCTCCAAGATTGGTACTCAGCTGGAATATGAAGTCCTACTACAGAGGTTGTTAAAATATTGAACTACTTCCAAACCTCCTGGTACACAGGTGTGGCCCCAAGCTGTCTGAGTAACCCCAACACTGGTGCCTTCCCTTGGGTCTCCCTTCATTCCCAAAACTTAGGCGCGAACACCTGGCACAGCAGGGGGCCTCCAAGGCGGGTAATTAAACATGGGAAGCATCACCCAGGCCCTTGGCCCTGACTCTGACTCTGTCTTCACTCCCACCTCACCCTGAATGCAACCCCTCCCACCCCCTCCTTGCTCTCTGACCCTGGGAGTTTGGAGGCATGTGTGACACAGGACCCATCACTAGCTGGAGGGGACCTTCATTCAGCCCCTTAGATAAGAATCCTATTGGGCAAGAGGCTCCATAGAGAGTTAGCGGCATAAGCAGAACGCAGCCCCACCCCATCAAAGGGAGGAAAGCCAGTGAAGTCCCCTCTCTGAGTCTCAGCCAAGGGGAGTGGCAATAGCCCTCCCACCTGAGCCCCAGCTCCTGGCTCCCACCCCTTGCTGTCCCCCAGCTGCCAGTCCCTCGATCATCTGTACGGATTTATTTCACAATAATTTCATTTCATCTCTGGCTCCAGAAAGATGGATTGGCCAGCGAGGTGATCGGGGAATCGGTGTTGAGCTCATAAATTTGCTACCCCTCTATGAAGCTCCCATGCGGTCCCCTGCACTTGAGGTGGGGGAACGGAAGGGGGATGAGTGTGACAGGCCCATCTCTCCCTGCCACCTTCACTGGGGCAGGGGACAGGGGTGGCAGGAGGGCAGCTTAAAAGCCTAAAAAAGAATTTCCCTGCCCTAGAAATAGGTTGTCTCTCCACCTTTCTTGCAAATAAGGCTATTTGTCCCTTGGCTGGGAGGATAACCCGCCTTGCCCCGCCCCTCCTCAGCCCCAGCCACAGGAGAGGCAGTCACCAGCTGAGTGGCACTGGGGAACAGGGGCAAGAAGCAGGAGTGGGTGCCCCTCCTCTTACCTCTCACCGGTCAGCAGGAGGCGTTGTGCTGGACAGAATGGAAGTCTTGTCCCTCCCAAAAGGAGGGAGCAACACACACACACACAAGCACATGCACATCATGCACACCTAACCAGCATGCACACACACCAACACCAGCTAGAGAAGAGATCACAAGTACAATAGCACAATCAAGGCAGAGTAGGAGAAAGGAGCATGGGATTTGAAACTGGGAGCCAGATGTTGAATACCGGTTCTGCGTGTGGCCTTGGGACGCTTACTCAACCTCTCTGAGCTGCACCTTGCTCAGCTGCAAGGATGACCATAAACCCTCAAAGGACTGTTGTCAGGACCAAATGAGATAATATGGGAAAAGTACCTAGCACGTAAATGGCATCAAGAATCACGATTACTATACCCACCCACACCAACCACTCCCTGACTACACGTGCACGCACGCATGCACACACACATACCTCTCCATTCTATACGTCTCTCCATCGTGTGATTTGTCCTTCTTTCCATGTCTGCACAATCCCTAATTGACTTCTCACTTTTGACCTTCAGGAGCTGCCCAGAATGATGCATCCCAGAGTCTCCTGGGGCTGCATTCAGGTCTTCTACCCTGGGTCCACCCCTGGACATTAGAACCCTCCCCCATCCTATTCCACACAGTCCCTCCTGCCCCAACTTGCGTGCTCCCAGCTGTCTGGAAACCAGCCCCAGAGATAAGGCTAGATAGAGCCTAGAGGTCCTTTGGGACAGGTTGGTTCAGTAGAAGGATGAATGCCACTTGTGAAATAGAAGCAGTTACTCAAATAGGGAAATAAAGTCCAGACCAGGGGTCCTCAGTTCTGGCTGAATCTCAGAATCACCAGGGAAGCTCTAAAAAAGTATACTGATGATTGGCCAGGCGCAGCGGCTCACACCTGCAATCCCAGCACTTTGGGAGGCCAAGGCAGATGGATCAACTTGAGGTCAGGAGTTCAAGACCAGCCCGGCCAACATAGTGAAACCCCGTCTCTACTAGAAATACAAAAATTAGCCTGGCATGATGGCAGGCACCTGTCATCCCAGCTACTCAGGAGACTGAGGCAGGAGAATCATTTGAACCCAGGAGGCGGAGGTTGCAGTGAACCAAGATCGCACCACTGCACTCCAGCCTGGGTGACAGAGCAAGACTGTCTCAAAAAAAAAATACTGATGCCTAGACTATGACCATCATGTGCCACCTCCATGGAAATTTTATCTAACTGGTCTGGGATGTGGCCTGGGTAATTCTAGGGGTTAGGAACAGAAGCTTTGCAGGCAGGTGGAACCGAGCCCCAGCCCTGCACGCTCTAGCTGCTGGATCATGGGTGAAGGAGCCGCTTCCCCTCTCTGAGCCTCAGTTTTTCTCATCTGAGATACGGAGCGAGCCAACGCACAAAGGGCTTCAAGAAGATTTGGAACACCGGTCTTTAGCACAGGGCCTGGCACTTGGTAGTGCTTGGGAGGAGAAGGGCTTCCTCCCAGGAGCCAGTGGGGTTCCCTCGGCTCTGGGTGGCCCTGGGGTTGCTGCCAGCTCCTTCCCTCAGGCACTGTGGTGCCCTCCCGCCTCTCTCCATATTAAACATTAGCCCCCTGCCTTCCTCAAGCCCCAGGCTCAGCATTTCATTCCCCCTGCCCCCACCCCGTATTAACACTTCCCTGGGGTCCTTCAATTAGATTCACACAAGGGTCCCTTCCTCCTCCTGACCCCCAATTTCCCAGACGAGGTGGGAGGGCGGGGAGAGGCGTCTCTGTCCCTGATTTTATCCCATCACTCGGCCCTAATTAGTATTCCAAGGAGAGCCCTCTCCACAGGCCCCAGGATTTGTTTGCCAGAGGCCAGTTCTCTGTCTCCCCAGTTCAGAGTGAGTACTTCTGTCACTCCCAGGCCCATTTAAGGGAGTGAATAATTAGTTACATTCAATTAGGCCTCTCGCTGCTACTGTTGCTCCTGCCTGCCTCACTTTGGGGGACAGGCACGCTAATGAGATGGCACGTGTCTGATGCGGGAGCCGGTGTTAAACACTGCAGATCCCCCACCCTCCACAGGGAGCAGAGAGTCAGAGGGAATGGGGAGGGGTGGGGAGAGTGGGGTGTGGAGGGGAGAAGACAGGAGAAACTAAGGGTGGGGACTCAGGGATGAAGTCAGAGAAGAGGGGAGAGTGAAAGGCGGAGAGAGAAAATGGGAGGTAGGAGATGAAGAGATAGAGAGAGAGAAAAAGCGGAGGAGGCACCAGGGAAAGACTCATGAGGAAAAGGAAAGAGAAACCCCGCCTAAAAGTCCAGGAGAGACTTCACAGGATCCTCTTCATGAATCAGCATCCAGCCCTACAGTGGAATCCTATGCACCAATTAAAAAGCACGCTGTTGCTGGGTGCAGTGGCTCAGGCCTGTAACCCTAGCACTTTGGGAGGCCAAGGCAGGTGGATCACTTGAGCCCAGGAGTTCGAGACCAGCCTGGGCAACCTGGCGAAATGGCATCTCTACAAAGAAACACAAAACTTAGCCAGGTGTGGTGTTGCATCCCTGTAGTCCCAGCTACTCAGGGGCCTGAGGCGGGAGGATCACCTGAGCCCGCGAGGTTGAGGCTGCAGTGAGCCATGATCATGCCACTCCAGCCTGGGTGACAGAGTGAGACAAAAAAAAAAAAAAAAAAAAAGCCATGCTGTCCATTTCTATGTAATTGGCATGGAGAGACGTCTGCCATACACTGCTAAGCAAAGAAGGCTGCTTACAAAACAATGCATATAATAATAGCCCAAGTTTAAAAAAAAAATGTTTATTTCAGAGAAAACAAGTCTAGAAGGACCCATACCTTGTGGATAGCAGGGGGTGGGAGGCTTACAAGTGGTCTTACTTCCCTGGTCCTGTTTATTGCTTGGATGGGGAGTATGGTGCGTGAGCATGAGTTTTATAATTAGGCAGGACAATAACACTTGTTCAAAAGAGAACAAGGTGAGTCGGAATAGCTGGAGATGAGAAAGGAGGTAGTTAGAAAGCATGGGAGAAAGCAGGAAGCAGGGTGGGGGCAGACGCTGCAGAGGGTGGGAAGGAGCCCTGGAGTGAGCAGGAGGCAAGGAACTAGCTGGGCGCCAAGGCCCAGCGGGATGTGTGAGTCAGCAGCGAGCCCCAGGGACAGGGAGGGAGGGCGAGCATAGGAAGAGAGAGGCACCCTCACCCCCTGCCCACTGGCTGTAGCTGGCTGGGCCCAAGCTGTTCACTGACCTTGCTGGGCTTCTCCTGGAGCGCCCACGATAACAATACTGCTCATCCCAGGAGGAGCCCCCTCAGGAGCTTCCTCCATTTCCCCAACTCCAGGACCACAGCATAGATTTCTTTTTTATCTTTCTTTTTTTTTTTACAAATTAAAACTGCATCTCCCCACCCCTACAGGTGGGTTTGTAATTTGCTGTGCCAGAATCAGTCGGTGGGAGAGAAGTCCTTGGGGGCAGGGTCTTTAATAACTTCTGCTGCCGGAGGAATTGACTGCGGGGCCTGAAGGCTTAAGTAGGGGAGCTGGTGTGTGTTCCTGCCTGTGGCTGGGGCTGCACGGGTGGGAGTGTGGGGGGGCTGTTCATAGAATGAGGAGGACATCTACACACAACTAGGCCCCTCCCAAGGGAAGTCCCTCAGTCCCAGAGCATCAGTGCCTTAGGCCCTGGTTACCTGGGGTGCACAGGGTGGATCCTAAGTCCCCACGGGCTCTTCAACTCCTGGCTGGACGCAGAGAGAGACAAGCTGCCTAGGACATGTTGCCTGAGCCAGCTCTGGACTTTCTCAGTGCCTCTGTTTCCCCACGTATAAAAACAAAAGGATAGGACACAGTGAAGTTTCCAGTCTCTTTTAATCCCAGCCATCTGTGACATGCTTTCCCGTGCTCTCACCAAGCTTTTGTGGGGTTTTTTGTTTTGTTTTGTTTTTGTTTTTTTTTTAGACAGAGTTTCACTCTTGTTGCCCAGGCTGGAGTGCAGTGGTGCAATCTCGGCTCACTGCAACCTTCACCTCCAGGGTTCAAGCAATTCTCCTGCCTCAACTTCCCGAGTAGCAGGGATTACAGGCACCCACCACCGTGACCAGCAAATTTTGTTGTATTTTTAGCAGAGATGGGGTTTCACCATGTTGGCCAGGCTGGTCTTGAACTCCTGACCACAGGTGATCTGCCTGCCTCAGCCTCCCAAAGTGCTGGGATTACAAGTGTGAGCCACAAAGCCCAGCCACTTTTGTGGATTTTTTGACCAATTTTTGGAATTTAAAAATAGTAAGAGTTCACATAAAAATCCAGATTCCAGGCCTGGCGCGGTGGCTCACGCCTGTAATCCCAGCACTTTAGGAGGCCGAGGCGGGCAGATCACGAGGTCAGGAGATGGAGACCAACCTGGCTAACATGGTGAAACTCCATCCCTACTAAAAATACAAAAAATTAACCAGGCATGGTGGTGGGCGCCTGTAGTCCCAGCTACTCGGGAGGCTGAGGCAGGAGAATGGCGTGAACCCGGGAGGCGGAGCTTGCAGTGAGCCGAGATCACGCCACTGCACTCCAGCCTGGGCGACAACACAACTAGACTCTGCCTCAAAAAAAAAAAAAAAAAAAAAAAAAATCCAGATTCCAGAAAATCTGCAACCCTCATTCCTGCTGGGCAACCATTGGAAGGAGCCAATGGAGGCTGTCCCCCAAAGATGGGCATAGCCTCTCCATTTTGCCTAGCGTCTGCCACCTGACTTGACTCCCAGCCCTTTCTCCAGCCCCTGTGGGCATGAGTTTACATCACCCCGTGACATGTACCTACTTTCCTACTCACTGAATGAGCAAAAACCACAGGCTTTTGAGTCAACCTAGTTAGGTCCAAATTCCAGCTCTAACTCTCGAGACCTTAGCAAGTCATTTGACTTCTGCATCTCATCTGTAAAATGGGTATTGTAAGAGACCACGTCTTATGCAGGGCTGTCATACAGACTAAGGCAATGTATGCAAAGTCCTTAGCGCTGTGCCTAGCACCCAGTGAGCACTCAATCAGTGTCTTAGCAGTGTCACTGTGCACAACCCTAGCTCCGGATGGGGCACACAGTGGGACCGCAGCTGATGTTTGTTAAGGAAGGAAGTATTCATGACAAGGATGAGACCTGGGAATGGATGAAGTTGCAGAGTAGAAGCTTTAGGAGGCTCAGGCTGATGGGGCCAAGGGAAGAAAGGTCTCCTCCCCCAAGTGTGGGCGGGTGTGGGGCGAGTTAGCAAACGCAACTTTACTCAGGGCGTCCAAGCCGCCGCCAGGGTCTTCGGGCGTTACCTTGGCGCCACCTTCTGGCTGATGCGCGCCTCACAGCCACCCCCTCCGTCCACGCACCGGGCAGGACCCTACACCCTGAAGAGGTTGGTCCTCTCCGCTATTTTCAGAACTGGCAGGATCCTTAGAACTCCTAGGGACCTATCATGCATCCGGGGACAAAAGCCCAGAACTGAGTAACTTTCTTGAGGCCCCATAGAAAGCTCCTGGCCAATCTCTATTTAGAATCAGAACGTGCTAACGCTGCCAAGAATAACCACCTCTTCCCTTCATTAGGGACGCTAAGAAAAACAAAATTGCACATTGTTGTGCATGGGCTCTGCTGATTCTCAGGGGGAACTTCTCCCAGAAGCAGATCCTGAGACTAGGGATGAATGCAGGTCGTTTATATGGGAGTTGAACCCGGGAAGCACCAGTGGTGGAGAGGGGATGTGAGACAGGGAAAGGATGGGAATCAGTGCAGAGTGCCCACTGGAGGCTCCATAGTTCAGTCCCTCCAGGGAGCCTCGGAGACACTGTAGAACACAGCTCACATTTGTCCCTCCCAAGGGCAAGGAAGCTTGAGTATTTATCCTCCCACTTTCAACCCTGGCTGGCTGAGAGTACTTCGGGGAATTAACTCCCCCATCTACAGCTTATCTGGCCTGCCTCTGCACCAAGCATGTTTTCAAGACCTGGAAAAGCCCTGAGGCAAGTGATCCCCAGTGCTTGCAGTCAGAAACTGGCTGCTTACACAGTATAGGAATATGAATGCTGGCTGGGTGCGGTGGCTCACCCTGTAATCCCAGCACTTTGGGAGGCCGAGAAGGGAGGATCACTTGAGGTGAGGAGTTCAAGACCAGCCTGGACAACATGGTGAAACCCCTGTCTCTACTAAAAATACAAAAAATTAACTAGGCATAGTGGCGCACACCTGTAGTCCCAGGTACTTGGGAGGCTGAGGCAGGAGAGTCACTTGAACCCGGGAGATGGAGGTTGCAGTGAGCTGGGGTGGCACCACTGCACTCCAGCCTGGGCAACATAGCGAGACAACACCTCAAAAAAAAAAGAAAGAAAGAAAGAAAGAAATATGAAGGCAGTAGTTCCCCAAGTATAAACCCTGGGCCGGCAGCATCAATA
The DNA here is from genome assembly GCF_028885625.2 of Pongo pygmaeus. NCBI lineage: Eukaryota > Metazoa > Chordata > Mammalia > Primates > Hominidae > Pongo > Pongo pygmaeus. The sequence goes on along the minus strand of NC_072394.2, from coordinate 48,688,902 downwards.
CCACTTGGGAAACTTGTTAGAATGCAAATTCTTGATCTCCATCCCAGACCCACAGAATCAGAAACACAGGAGGTGGGGCCCCACGATCTTTAACAAGAAGAGGTGGTTATTCTTGGCAGTGTTAGCACATTCTGGTTCTAAATAGAGATTGGCCAGGAGCTTTCTATGTGGCCTCAGGAAAGTTACTCAGTTCTGGGCTTTTGTCCCCGGATGCATGATGGGTCCCTAGGAGTTCTAAGGATCCTTCCAGTTCTGAAAATAGTGGAGAGGACCACCTTGCAGGTGGTTCAGATACACGCTCAAGTTTTGTTGTTGTTGTTGCTATTGTTGTTGTTGTTGTTATTTTAGATGGAGTTTCACTCTGTTGCCCAGGCTGGAGTGCAGTGGCATGATCTCGGCTCACTGCAACCTCCGCCTCCCGGGTTCAAGTGATTCTTCTGCCTCAGCCTCCCAAGTAGCTGGGATTACAGGCACCTGTCATCATGCCTGGCTAATTTTTGTATTTTTAGTAGAGACGGGATTTTGCCCTGTTGGTCAGGCTGGTCTCGAACTCCTGACCTTAGGTTATCTGCCCACCTAAGCCTCCCAGAGTGCTGGGATTACAGACGTGAGCCACCGCGCCTGACCCACACTCAAATTTGAGAAGCTCTGACCTAGAAGAGAACACAGGAGGCATCAATAGCGTCTGCTGCAGATATTGTCACCATTTGTCAGATAGGGAAACTGAGAAGTGAAGCAGTGAAAGTGACTCATCCAAGGTCACACAGATGATCGGTGGCAGGCGTGGGTCTTTGGTCTCTTTCCACCATACCACCACAGAAGTGAACAACACTCACGCTTAGGCTCTAGATAAGAGACAAGAATTAGGTCCCAAAGTTCCCCTTCCCCACCGCCACCACTTTGCTCCACTTTCTAAACCAAAGGCCTCCACCTGGTGCATCCAAATGGTTCTTGAAGCTCTTCTGGGAAGCCTGCCAAGCCAGGTGCCCCTCTCTTGGCTCCCAGCTGCCCTCACAATCTCCACTGGGATAAGCCCTCTCCACATCTCCCCTTGCCCCCCGTCGCCCCACACCCTCCAGCCAGCAGGATGTGTTGGGGAAATCCAAAGCAGGTTCTTTCCTGGGAAAGGCTGAGACCCCTGGGTTAAACCTCACCTCGAACCTTTGTGCCGGGGTTCTGCATGGCACTTTGCATTGCTCTTCCTTCTCCTCCTTGTCCTCCAACCTTCCTCCCCTCCCCTCCCCTCTGCTCCCACTCCATCTGCCGCTCCTCCTGGCTAGGCTCCCCCTCAGTTGGCTCAGCAGGAAAAGAGAACAGGATGGTTTATTTTTATCCTGAGATACTGCTGGGGGGAAGGGGATACCATCTGACCGAGAAGCAGTAGCTCCTGCAGCCACAGGGAGGTCAGAAGGCGGTGAGAGACCCAGGATCTCCCTGGGAAGGAGCTACAGATGTCGGTTCCAGACAGCAGGCAGATCTGGGAGGAGCTCAGGACCCAGAGTGAGGAGCTCTGAGCATGGCACCACCAGACACTGCTGTGTGACTGCAGGCAAGTCACTTCGCCTCTCTGGACCTCATTTCCACCTCTGTAAAAGAGGGAGGGATGCAGACCCACCCTGCTTGGGAAGGCTATTTTTGTGAACATGAATCAAATGGGAAGAGCACTTTGCAATCTCAATACCACATGTGAGCACACGTGGAAACCACCCTGGAGGGGCAGCGGCCTGGGGACATTCTTATTTATCTACAGAAAATGCCCTCATTCCATGAGCCTGACAGCAGGTTAAACAGCTCATGTCACCCAGCATGTTCGCCCCCGTTTTTCTTTCTACATGTTTGATGATTTTTTAATTACATAAGCATTATGTGAATTCACTCTCCTTTTGGGAAAAATGATGAAGCATTATGGGAAAGCCAAATCTCCCTTTAACCAACCCTCCCCCAGACCCTTCTTCCCCACCCCAGATGTCACCACTCTTCGAGCTGTGGGTTTTCTGTGTACCCTTCCAGAACCCTTGTTATATCAATATATGATGCATATTGTATTTATACATATATCCACAGGCAATATACATACATAAAAGCATGTACTTTTTTAAAAAGGTTCCATACCCATCATTCAGCAGCATGCTTTTTTTTCCTTACTCGACAGTGTTTTTGAGATTCTGTTGTATAAATATATTCTAATTTTATTTAGCCAGTCTCCTGCTGATGGACAGTTAAGCAGCTTCCAGTTGTTCACTATCACAAACAATGCTGCAACGGGCATCTGTGTATATGGCTTCCTGGGCGCAGGGAAGCCACCATGATGCCTCTCTGGGCACCAAACTGCTGGATCGGAAGGTCTGGTGGATATTACTAAACCATACCCCCCCACCACCACCACCAAACTTCTGCCTCTGTCTTTGATACAAGCTGGGAGACTGGATGGGCTCCAGGGTGAAGTGAGAGGTTCTTCAAGGTGAACTGTTTCTGCATCCGGTGCCAGGTCTCCTGTCTCAAACTGCAGGGGTGCAGGCGGAAGGGGGGAGCTATACCCAGTCAGTGCCAGCCCCTCACCCTCACGCCACAGCAGCAGCAGCACCAGGCTCTCTGGCCAAGTGCCTGTTTGCCCACGTGGCCACACTCCTGGGTGCGTGCAGCCTCACTGTCTCTCCTGCACTGAGATGCGACTCTCTTTGCCATCCTCCTGGGTGACCGGTTGGCATCCATGTAAAGTCTCCTGCACTGGAGCGCCAGTGTTGGAGCCAGGAAGGTCGTCGGGAAAATTGATCTCCTGGGGTTCCTGCTTGGGGTGGGGGGCCTGTAAAGGCAAGGTGTGAGGTCACCCCCAGCAACAGGGGCAGCTGTGCCTCTGAGGAGCCCCTCCCTGGGAAGCGGATCCCTTCCCCAAGCCCTCTTCCCTTTCCCAGACGGCGGGTCAGTGCTGATTCCTCGGGCGCCTCCTGCCCCCTGCTGGCCACACCAAGGGCGACGAAGAGCTTCCAGAGTGGGAGCCAGTGGGCTTAAGGGGCTGCCACATTTGCTCCCACCCATTTGACCCAGCCTCAAGGCCCAAAGATGCAGCTCCCCACGCGTTGAATGCCAGGAAAGGAGTGAAGAACAGCCAGTGTTAGGCTCTGCCAGTGGTGCCAGGGGCAGTTCTGTGGGGGATTGAGCTCTGGATGGAAGGAGCATGGTGGGTGGGGGTGAGAGTCCCCAAATCTGCTGTCACCCCACTGGCTGCAGGGACAGACTGTGAATCAGTTTTACTGCCCCATAGGCAACCGTGAGGCCATCTTCCCAATTCGTCAAAACTCTGTCCCGGTTCTCAGGGGTGACCTACCTTATTGGTTGGCTTCTTGGCCACCTTTTCTAGAGGAAAAAAAAAAAAAGGATGGGGAGTTGAGTTGGAGAGGCCAGATAAGAAAGAGGTGGTCTCCCCTCCCTCCCCCATCACCTCCCCACCTGAGGACTCACTGATAAAGACCAGCACCAAGAGGATGGCAAACAGGATCCCGAAGATGATGGGGATCACCACCAGGGCTCTCAGCCGATCCTGGGGACCTGGAGAAATCAGGACTTCAGCATGTACCTCTCACCTGCAGTTTCTCCCTACCCTCAACCTGCTGTGACTTGTCAGACTCCAGAATCCTCCAATGTCAGAGCTCATCTACATCAGAGGGTTCAAACCGCGGCCCTTGGGGAAATGTGGCTGGCAGATGTCTTTAAAGGAGCCAGAACATTTTTTTAATGTTTGGAAATATTTGTGGACATTTTTAAACTGGGAGATCACATATTAAAACCTAGACATCTGATTTCTCTTACAAACTGGGAAGATTGGGTTCCAGTCGGCAGCCTCCCCACCTGGGAACCATCTAGAAGCGAGTGGTGGCAGTGGCTGTCACCACCTGCTCACCATGCTCCCCGTCACTCCCTGCTCTCTGCCCAATGCTGAGGTCTAGCATGATTCATGTCTGCATGTTGTTTTTGGTATAGAAGAGTGGAGGGGAAAGGTAAAGTATTTCTCATGCCAAATTTTTTTTTCAAAGTGGGAAAATAAAAGAAAGACCAAAAGGCAGGGCAAAGACTAGGGTGAGGCAAGGGATGAAATTGTTTCAGGACAAAGTTGAAAAGGATGTCCAAAAAACTCAGTCATCAAAGTAAACACTCTTTTAATGCCATATTTTGAAAATCATCAGGCAGACACCAAGTCAGCAAACTACGGCCTGCAGGCTGGCTGCCTATTCGTTTTATTGGAACCAGGGCCAGGATTAGGGTGAGGTGAGTGAGGCAGGGTTATGCAAACACAGGGTCGGATCCTGTTCTTTATTTAAAATGTTGCTATCTTGCTCATCATGGATTTCTTTGCATTAATTTTTAGTTTTTAAAATACTGCATCAAAATGAATTTACCTTGATTACTACACTTTTATGGCACCTTCTTAAATATTGCACCCGAGGGAAAGTGCCTTGCTCACCTCATTCTAGTCCCAGCCCTACAAAGAGGAAAGTACATTTTGAGAAAAAGCAAAGAGAATGTATTTTTCTTGCCCCTGACCTTTTTCACTGATTTACATTATCTGATCTTTGCTGTAGGCCAACCTCCTCACTCTAAAATCAAAACCTACTAAGGAAGTGCTGTTATCATCCCATTTTACAGATGAAGAAACTGAGGCTAAGAGAGGGGAAGTGATTTGCCCAGGCTCCCAAGATAAGTGGCAGAGCTGTGATACCACACCCCCAAACTGCCTCCCCTCCCCCTTTTCCCATCCAGTGTTCCTGTGTGCCTCATCTCCCCCTTCAGTTCCCACCTTCCTAGGCTTTCTCCAAGATAAGTGGCAGAGCTGTGATACCATACCCCCAAACTGCCTCCCCTCCCCCTTTTCCCATCCAGTGTTCCTGTGTGCCTCATCTCCCCCTTCAGTTCCCACCTTCCTAGGCTTTCTCCAAGATAAGTGGCAGAGCTGTGATACCACACCCCCAAACTGCCTCCCCTCCCCCTTTTCCCACCCAGTGTTCCTGTGTGCCTCATCTCCCCCTTCAGTTCCCACCTTCCTAGGCTTTCTCCAGGGCCCATTGTCCAGGACTCACCACAGACAACATCAGTCTTGTTTGTGCCTGCCTGTTGCACAACCAGGTCTTTGGTCTCACAGCTATGCACAGACACGTGCACAAATGCACACACACAGAGAAAGAAAGAGATATTAAGTTTCGCCAAGTATAAGATTTCCAACTCTAGAGTGAGTCAGTCAACAATCAACAAATCCAGGTTCACTGAGCACGCAATACGTGCAACATCCTTTGCTGGTTATTATAGGAATGACACAGACTCTTTTTACAGAACTTAAAAGTGCAGAGAAAAGATTCTTGCACATCTTGAAGCAGTAATACATAGGGGAGTCTATAATGAGTGCCAAGCTTTGTGATCTAGGTAGGCTAAAGTGAGATGGGAATGGTTCAGAGGAGACAGAATCCACCAAGCCTGGAATGGAGAGATGATGAGTTCAGCTTAAGATAAGGTTACTCAACCTCAGCACCAGTGACGCTTGGGCTGGATCATTATTTACTGGGGGTGTAGGGGTGGGGGTGGGCTGTCCTATGCATTGCAGATGTTCAGCAGCATCCCTGGCCTCTATCCGCCAGATCCCTGTAGCATCCCCCTCTCCGTTTGTGACAAATGAAATGTGTCCAGACATTGGCAAACGTTCCACAGGGAGCAAAACTGCCCCTGTTGAGAACCTCTCATTTAAGGGTCTTCCAGAAAGACTTCCCTGAGGACATAAGACCTGAGTGGGCCCTAAAGGATGTAAAATTTGGATCAGCAGTGCAGTCCCGCTAAGTGGGACGATGTGATGTGGGGAAATCAGGCAGGTGGCTTGCAGGATGGTGTTAGGAAACTATGGAAAATTGTGTCTTTAGAACCAGATCACTGCCAAGTGTGAAGTTTTCGACTGGATTCAGCTGGTCAGTCTCATCAGCATCCAACCAGGCAACTTCACTACTGAAAGGATTCAGCTGCCCAGAGAGCTCAGAGGAGGAGAAATTACAGAAGAGTGGCCAGCCAGGAGACACAGCAAGCATATAGATATGAGACGATGAAGACCTGGTCCAGGTGGCCCCAGGAGGAGTGGGGAGGAATGGACACAGGACATTGCAAAGGAAAAATCATCTAAGGTGGGAGAGAGAGAAGCTTTGAAGAAACCATGTATTTTAGTCTTTTTTTTTTTTTTTTTTTTTTTTTTTTTTTTGAGACAGAGTCTCACTCTTTCGCCAGACTGGCTGGAATGCAGTGGCGTGATCTCAGTTCACTGCAACCTCCACCTCCCAGGTTCAAGTGATTCTCCTGCCTCTGCCTCCCGAGTAGCTTGGACTACAGACGTGCGCCACCACGCCCAGCTAATTTTTGTATTTTTAGTAGAGACAGGGTTTTACCATATTAGCCAGGATGGTCTCGATCTCTTGACCTTGTGATCCGCCCGCCTGGCCTCCCAAAGTGCTGTGATTACAGGTGTGAGCCACCATGCCCGGCCTACTTTAGTCTTACATGAGTAGAGCATTCAGGAATTTACAATACACTTTACATGTTTTTAGCTCAAGCCTTGTGAAATGAAGGTCATTCCCATTTTTCAGATGAGGAGACTGAGGCTCAGTGAGGGTCACACACTTACTGAGCTGTAATCAGATATGTAAGCCAATGCACTGATTCCATTAATACTATACCACTGGTGACCGGGCACAGTGGCTCACGCCTGTAATCCCAGCACTTTGGGAGGCCAAGGCAGGCGGATCACGAGGTCAGGAGATCGAGACCATCCTGGTTAACATGGTGAAACCCTGTCTCTATTAAAAATACAAAAAAATTAGCTGGGCATGGTGGTGGGCGCCTGTAGTCCCAGCTACTCAGGAGGCTGAGGCAGGAGAATGGCGTGAACCTGGGAGGCGGAGCTTGCAGTGAGCCGAGATCGCGCCACTGCACTCCAGCCTGGGCGACAGAGTGAGACTCCGTCTCAAAAATAAAATAAAATAAAATAAAATAAAAACTATACCACTGGTGCCTCCAGTTATCAGTCAACATTTATCAGTAAAAATTTAAGTACCTACCATGCGTCAGGTACTGTTTCAGGTATAGGGGATGTATCAATGGAAGAAAAAAAAAAAGGCCAAGTCTCTACATTTCAATTTTCAATCTATTAGGGAAAGGCAGACAGTTAACAAATAAAGTGTATATGGTATATTCCTATTTGTGCAAAAGTAAAAGGAGGGAAATTTTGTGTGTGTTTGTGTGTGTTTGTGTGTGTGTGTGTGTGTGTGTGTTGGTTTGTTTATATGTAGAATCTCTGGAAGGATATGCAAGGAACAATGGCTCCCTCCAGAAAGAACTGGGAGGCTAAGGGGCAGGGATGGGAGAAAGACATCACTTTTGCTCTTTCGTGCCTTCTGTCCCATGTGCCCATCTTGCCCATTTTTAAAAATCAAATGCAAAAAGTTAATGGGGCAGGTGTTTGTTTTTTGAGACAGAATGTCACTCTGTTGCCCAGGCTGGAGTGCAGTGGCGCGATCTCGGCTCACTGCAACCTCCACCTTCCGGGTTCAAGTGATTCTCCTGCCTCAGCCTCCCGAGTAGCTGGGATTACAGGCACCCACCACCACATCCAGCTAGTTTTTTGGTATTTTTAGTAGAGATGGGTTTTCACCATGTTGGGCTGGCTGGTCTTGAACTCCTGACCTCAAGTGATCCACCCACCTTGGCCTCCCAAAGTGCTAGGATTACAGGCATGAGCCACCACGCCTGGCCTGGGGCCCATGTTTAAGGTATTCCAGGCAGATGAGTTTGATGGAAGAGAATGAACAGTGTGTTCAGAGGATTGCAAGTAGCATGAAGCTATGCAATGCAGGAAAGAGAGCAGGAAATGCAACAGGAAGGTCGGGTGCCATGCTAAGGAGTCTTAGTTCCAACAGACAGACAGGAAGCATCTCAAATAGGAGAGTGTCATGATTTGAAAGAAACTGTCGAACGCTCATGTTGGCAAGAGGATGGAGACAGAACCAGCAGAAGGGGAGAGACCAGAGGCAGGGAGGCCAGGAAGCAGAAAAGGCATCACCCAGACCACAGTGATGAGGCCCAAACTAAAGTGACAACAGTGGAGACAGTGAGTAAGTTCCCAAAACATGTAGACAGCCAGTGGCAGGACCTGGTGTGGGTCTGGAGTTGGAGGTAAGAGAGGGAGGCCCTCAGGGTGAGCACCCAGAGCCCAGAAAGCCCTAGAAAGCCAGGTAACGTGAAAGCAAGACGAGGAAAACTGAGGAGAAGCAGGAGGGGCAGAAGGAAAGCTAAGATAAGTGTCCCAATACCCCCAAGATAGGAGGCGCTCATGAAGCGAGAGATCAACAGTGTCTATTACCTCAAAGAGAGCAGGCAAGAAAAATGTGGAAACATGCCTGTCTGGTTGGCCATGAGGCCACTCTGCAGATGCTTCACAAGTACATGAGTGTGTGTGGACCTCTGGGAGCAGGGACAGGACAGGTGGCTGGAGAGAATGGAGGCAGCTCCATGCCACTCTTAGAGCAGGAAACACAAGGGATGAGTGCTTATACCTTGTCCAAGGGTGACATTTTTCGAAAGCAGATGACACATTGGAGAAGAAGCCGACTGGGCAGGGCTCGCAGATGGTATCAGAAATCCCTGTAGCTGGGAGTGGGTGGGGAGGGGGACATTAACCATCACAGTGGACCACCTGTCTGGCTCACAAGGCAGCCAGTGGCCAGGCAGGACAGGAAGAGCTCCTGCCTTGAGCACTCTTCCCCCGATGTGGTACTGCCCCTGACAGCTGCAGTCCCCAGGAGGACTTCTCCCATTGCCCTTCAAAGGCAGATCCCCATGGCAGAAGGCAGAATAAACAAGGTCCCGTCTGCAGCTCACTCCAGTGGAGATACCAACATAGGTTGGAGCCTCTGCTTCCTCTGCCGCTGGGGCTAAGTGCCCACTGCCCAGCCCCTCACCTTGGGCCCTAAGCTCCTCTGTCCCCCTCCAAAACTGATTCCCAGATGAGCCACTTACCAATACGCTTGACCCCAAAGCCGGGTGAGCATGAGCGATGCAGAACACAGCTCTCACAGGCCTCACTCGTACAGTGCCGGCCTTCTTCACAGGTGCAGATGGTGTCTGTTTCTGAGGTGCCCTTCTGCTGGACCCGAAGCCCTAGGTCTGAGAAGGGAAGGGCAGGAAGGATGGGAACCCCCTGCTGCGCCATGCTCTGAGCCTCACTCCCCACATTGCCTGCTCTTTCTTCCTCAGACCCTCTTCCAAGTAGAGATGGCAATCAAATCATTTAATGACCAGTACAGCCTGGACTCCAACCAATCAGAACAGATCCTGGCTACATAAAATTAGAATGGCTGCATTGTCGGGAATATCAGCCCGGCTCCCAAGCGTCCCTTTCCCAACAGCCCACGCACTGGGGTCGCAGTATTTGTGCTGGTGGCAGCGTGTCTCTCTGTTCCAGGTGTCTAGGAATTCGCTTTCACCGCAAGGAAGGCATTCTGTTTCGGTGAACTCTGTGCAGTCACTCACCAGTTTCTGTCCTGGAAAACATCAGGAAATGAGGGAGGGCTCTGGCCAACTCCATGAGTCACACACTAACCACACAATGATCAGGCCAGGCTTTAGGGTAGGGGATTCACAGATGAAAGTCTTGGACCCTTCATAGTCAGGTGAGGAAGATGGAGAAGCTGGGATCCCTAGTTCAGGGTAGACAGAGGTTTACCTGGTAGGGAACCAGAACATTCTGACAGTGAAGCAGGGCTGGGAAGTGGGTCGTTTCAGATTTGAGTTTACAGTTAACATACGGGGTCTGCGTCTGCCACCAAAGCAAAGGGGGACTCCATGATGGGGCTAGAGGGTTGGCATCTCACCTGGCTGGCACAAAGAACAGCACTGACTGTTTATTAGGTACTGTTTTTCTCTGCATGCAGTGGGTGGTTCTGGATGGACCTAAAAACAGAATTGTGCAATTTGAAGGGATCTTGAAATCTCCACTGCAACTTATTCAGCAGAAAGGTAAAAGTCATCCAGGACAGAGGCTGCAAACTGAAGTGCAAGTCAAAACAGAAAGTGGAACCTGCATGATATTTGGCATGTTTGATTTCAAGTAAATTGTCAACTGAGATGATTATAATCGCACCCAGAGAATCATTCTGGTATTTTTACAAAGCAATGGTACTGGAAACTCACAATATTCTCTGAACTGAACAGAATTCTTTGGGGCTTGATGCCTGAGTCATTCCTCTTCCCAAAGATCCCATAGGATATGGGGACTCCAGCAGCTCCCCTGGAGTCCTGAAGCTAGTTGACTTCAGCTGGCCCCAGTGCTGTTTGGGGCTATGTTTAGCACTTGGCCTCTTCCTCCTATTCTGCTTCCCTTCCTGCTCCTTTCCAAAGCCCATCATGTTTTCTTCCTCCAACTCCTCATCATCTGTTCATCCAGCCCTTCCCTCATAAAAGGCTAGAATGTAAAGCTGGAAGGGTAAACTCACACTTTCATTTTACAGATAGTTGAGACTGAGCACCAAAGAGGAGGGTCACTTGCCCAGAGTCTCACAGTTCTCATTCGGACTCAGGTCTCAATGCTCCCTCTCTCCATCAACTTGTGTTTCATCCTCACCATTTTACTACATCCAGGTACTACCCATGCTATTAATTACTTATTGTTAATTTCAATACTTTTATTTTATTTTATTTTATTTTTTGAAACAGGGTCTCACTCCATCGCCCAGGCAGGAGTGCAGTGGCATCATCTCAGCCCACTGCAACTTCTACCTCCCGGGTTCAAGCAATTCTCCAGCCTCAGCCTCCTGAGTAGCTGGGATTACAGATGTGCACCACTATGCCCGGCTAATTTATGTATTTTTAGTAGAGATGGGGTTTCACCATGTTGGCCAGGCTGATCTCAAACTCCTGACCTCAAGTGATCTGACCGTCTTGGCCTCCCAAAGTGCTGGGATTACAGGTGTGAGCCACCATGCCTGGCCAGTACATTTACTTTAAATGTAAACCTCACATCATTGCCAAGAGACAAGAACCAGTATCACTTCTCATAAATAAAAGGTAACCCTAAAAATAAATTCTGGGGAAACAAAACAAAGTTATTAAAACCTAGCTGGTTGCTTTGCTTGCTGAAGGCCCTCCACCCCAGGCCTGCTCCTGATTTTTGTTTTAAAAGGAGGATTAGCAAGCCTTTGAGAGGCATTAACTCTATTCTAGCTCCAGAGACTTCCTCTTTGAAAAAATTAGAAGGATTTTTAAAAGAACTGTAAAGTGAGTGTATGTTTAATTCTAGGTCTATGTGCTCCTTAAAATCGTCCCACATTTTGGGAACAGCCAGGGAAAAGAACACAAGTTTGAGAGTCAGACAGCTTTAGACTCCAGTCCTGACTTTGTAACACTTACTAGTTATTTTGCTTCTCTTAGCCTCAGTTTCCCTATCTCTAAAATGGGACTAATAATGCCTGCCCTGCAGGTTGGATTGTGAAGATAAGAAAGAATACATGTATATGGCCTAGCAGAGTGTCGGGAACATAGTAGGTGCTCATTAAATGGCAATTTTAATCATCATTCAGTTGTATCTGCTTGCATGATATATGGCCAGCACCCCGGCTACCTGGCTGGCTGTTCAGAATCCTACCTAACTGGCGGCTGCCATTCAACCTGGGTATCTCAGCAAATTACTTACAGAAATGTGTCTTACCCAAAATGGGAAAGGAAGTAGAAAAGGCTACTGCCCCCCACCAGCTCATCACAAGACACCGTCCTGTGAATGTGGAGCTCCCACACTCCCAAAGATAGGAAAGTCCTTGATACCATCTTCAAACACATGAGAAATAAAACTCTCCTCTAAAAATCTGTCAATCCCCAGTTCTCACTCCCCGTAGTTCTGGTCCTTCTGCCACAAAACAGCTCAGGACCAGAGCTTGAAGACTCTCACTATCTGAGAGGCAGGCTCAGGAATCATGCAGATGTAGATTCACAACCAGGTTCTTCCATTAGCTAGCTATGAGACCTTTGGCAAGACAATCTCCCTTTCTGAGCCTCAATTTGCCCATCTGTATAATGGGGGAGTTGTGAGAAATCAAAGAAGACAGGCAGTGTTTGGCTCAGAGCCTGACACACAAGAAGCCCTCAATAGATAGCTTCTGACATTGTTGTCACAGCCCAGCCTCTACCTGGAGCCAAAGTTGGGAGTTATGAGGGCAAACTCTGCTCTTGAGAAGCCTGGATCACACCCTTCACCCCACCTTCTCTGGCTCTTTCTCCACTCCTACCACAAGGGCCCCCCTTTACCTCTTTCCAGCTCTGCCCCGCCCCCTGCCTCCCTGCTCCCTAAGAGCCATTGCTTCAGGTGAAAGTGAAAGCTCTGGGACCAAAGCAGGGCTCCCTCTCCCTCTCTTCCCTTGCTGCTTCCCTTGCTTTCCTTGATACCATGGGTCATTCCTGCCCATGCTTCAGGCGGGAATCTACAGCCCTCTAAAGTAGGGGGAGGCCAGAGGGGCTGGGATGAAGGAGCCAGGTACTTAGGGGATTCCCAGCCTCCAGAATGAGGAACTACAAAAATACATTTAAACAAAAAGTGAGTCAAGTGTAGGCTTCTGAAAATCCCGGAGATATGCTTCGTTGGCTCTGAGCCCTTCTGGTGCCTGGAGAAACCCCTGGTTTCTCCAGCCCTCTGACCACCAGCCCTGGTCAGAGCCAACCAGAACTCTGGTCTCCTAACCCTTTATTGGGTCCCATAAACTGTTCATCTCCCCCAGGGGTCTCCTATGTCATCTTAAATTCAGGAGAAAAAGGCACAGCCCTGGGGATTCCTCCTAGGTTGGAACACCCAAGATAGGGGTCGGGGCGGAGGGCGATGTTAAAAGCTCCTCGCCTTCTCACAAAAGTACCTGGGTCTCTGCACCCATCTCTTGTTCTCGCAAGATGCCCTGGAAGAAGGCAGCCCCAGCTGGCAAGGAGATGATAACCACTTACAGAGGCTGGCATCTGTCCACAATAAGAAGGGGACAGGAAACGGGCCAGATCCGCCCCTTCCCTTGGTTCGCCTCACTTCCCGCCCTCTGAACCCCCTACCAGTCTCTGTGTGGCCAGCCTCTGAGGCTCCCTAAACCCATCCAGGCCGTCTAGGCACGCTTGTGCAGCCAGTGCCTTCCTTGAGCGGCCCCTGTAGGCCGCTCCCGGGACCCCAGCCCGGGAGAAGAGAGAGGCAGCCCACCCCATTCAGCCAGGAGCAGGGGCACCTTGCCCAGCTCCCACCCACCCTCCTGCCCCCACAAAAATCAGCCAGGAAGGCCTCTTCCCCGAAGTCTTCCTTCCCTTTCCTTTTCATTCCCCACTCCCAACTCCCGTCGAGTCGGGGCAAAAGCAACTCACAGCGGTCAGCAAGCAGCCCCAGAGGACGCACTGCAGAGGCAGACGAACCATGGCGAGGTGAGACCAGGCGGCAGGACCACTGGGCGCCCGAGCGAGGCCTCTGCTGGCTCCCCTGCCCCAGCCTTGGCCCCGCCCAGGAAAGGGGCGGGGTCTTCAAAGACCAATCGTGGCCCACCTATCGGGGGGCGGAGCCCCCAGCAATTCACCGCGCAGGGATTTCCCCAGAACATTCCCAAAAGTCTAATTCCCCCGGGAGTTTAGGGACGCATCTTGCTGGGTAGGGGAGGAGGCATGGTCCCAGAGACAGCCCTTTTTCTTTGCCCCCAGGTCCCACAAAGGCCAAGCCGAGGCGGGCTAGGAGCTAGCCTGCTTCCTGCGAGCGGAGACAGATTCCATGGGTGCTGGGGCCTGCCACAGGGACCCTCACGGTTTTCCCCTCCCTGCCCCCGTCTCCGCTGCCTCTAGGTATCCTGGCAGAACCGAAAGAGGCTCCACTGCGGAGAGGCCTGAGGAAGTTCCCCCCACACCACCACGCAGAAAACGGGAAGGCCACAGCTGGGGTGTGGGGAGGCGTTTCAAGGAAAAGAGTTTCCCAACTCAGAATTTCACTCTCTTTCAAAGGAAATTCCCTTGTGTGGGCGCGTCGTCTCAACTTCGCATCCATTCATCCATGCATCCACGCATCCATGCGTCCTCACCTCATTCCATTCCATCCCACCTCCCACCCAGTACCTGGAGACAGGCATTTATTAAGAATGGGGCCGGGCGCGGTGGCTCACGCCTGTAATCCAGCACTTTAGGAGGCCGAGGCGGGCAGATCACTTGAGGTCAGGAGTTCGAGACCAACCTGGTCAACATAGTGAAACCCCATCTCTACTAAAAATACAAAAATTAACCGGATGTAGTGGCGTTCGCCTGTAATCCCAGCTACTCGGGAGGCTGAGGCAGGAGAATCGCTTGAACCGGGGAGGCAGAGATTGCAATGAGCCGAGATCGTGCCACTGCACTCCAGCCTGGAGTGCAGGCTGAGACTCTGTCTCAAAAATAAATAAATAAAAAAAAATAAAGGTGGGGGCCAGGCGCGGTGGCTTACGCCTGTAATCTAACACTTTGGAAGGCCAAAAAGGGAGATTGCTTGAGGCCAGGCGTTCAAGACCAGCCTGGCAACATGGCAAGACCCCCATCTCTACCAAAAAAAAAAAAAGTTTTAAAAGTTAGCCAGGCATGGTGGCAAACAGCTGTAGTCCCAGCTACTCAGGAGGCTGAGGCAGGAGGATCGCTTGAGCCCAAGAGGTCAAGGTTGCACTGAGCCATGACTGCAATGATTACATCACTGCACTTCAGCCTGGGCGACAGTGCAAAACCCCACCTCAAAAAAAAAAAAAAAAAGAGTGGGCCAGCCTTTTGTGGCATCATAAAACACTTTAAGAATGTTAGGAAACTTGGGACCCTCTCATTTTGCAGAAACACACACACTTGTGCCTACATTTCCTGGGTTTATGAACTCTGAAGATGTGCTTTCGTTTTTTTGTTTTGTTTTGTTTTTTGGGTGTTTTGTTTGGTTGGTTGGTTTTTGGTTTTTGGTTTTTTTTTTTGACGGAGTCTCGCTCTGTCGCCCAGGCTGGCGTGCAGTGGTGGGATCTTGGCTCACTGCAACCTCTGCCTCCTGGGTTCAAGCAATTCTCCTGCCTCAGCCTCCCAAGCAGCTGGGATTACAGGCTGGTGCCACCACGCCCAGCTAATTTTTGTATTTTTAGTAGAGACGGGGTTTCTCCACGTTGGCCAGGCTGGTCTCAAACTCCTGACCTCAGGTGATCCGCCTGCCTTGGCCTCCCAAAGTGCGGAGATTACAGGCATGAGCCACCGCACCCGGCCCTCAAGATGTTCTTGAACCAGTGTTAACACTCTGCTTTGCAGCATGGAACACCTGGGTTCTGGTGCAGCCTCTGCCTCTGAAGGACTGTGTTCCCTTAGGCCTAAATTTTTCTCCAAGGAAAACTTAGGAGCTTGAACTAGACAACAGTTGAGGTGATGGCCCTCCAAGCTCTCAATTTCTGGAACAGGCCAAGAGGCCAGACCTCACAGATCAGGGAGGATGGAAGGGGAGGATGCTTCTAACCCCATTCTCATGGCTTCTGCTGTTAAGGGCACATTTGCAAGTCTTGTGGATTCTGTCTCTAGGATCCATCCCTTATCTTCTGTCACCTCTGCCACTGTCCTAATTCACAGGCTGCCATCTTTCATCTGGACTGTCCCAACAGCCTCCCTCATGCCACAGGATTTATTGAGCACCTACTATGTGCCAGGCAACTCTTTACACTGCTGCGATTCTCTTGATAAACTCCAGATCTGATCGACTGGGACACTTTCCTGCATAAAAACCTCTTTGGGTTTCCCTGCACCCTCAGGATGATCCAAATTCCTTATCCTGGCAGAGCACACCCTTCCTCACTCAGCCCCAACCTCTCTTTCTATGCTCACTTCCTGCCATGTCCTTCCATGCACACCGGCTTCAGCCTCTCCCCACTTCCCAGACACACGATCTTTTTTCCTTACAGTTTATCTCATTGCTCTTGATGTTTCCTTCCTTTCCTTCTCCTTTCTTAAACAGTTTAAATGTTGCCTGCCCTTACACCTTCCCCAACTCCCTGAGACAGAGGTAGGTACTCTATCCCACCCTGCCTCCTCCCCCATGTTGCCACAGCGTTTAGCATGCCAGACCATAACTCCTTCTGCCTGGTCCCATTTGACTGTGAGCTCCCTGAGGGCAGGACTGGATCTATCCCAGTCCTAGGTACATAATAGGACATCAGTATATGGGTACTGAATGAATGAATAAATGAATAAATGAATAAGTGGGTTCAGCAACTTCTCAACCTAAGTACAGCCTCCATCATGAAAAAGAGTTGGTGGCAGTGGGTGCGAAGCTGGTAATCTCAACACAGACCTCAAGCTGCAGTGGCCTCTTGAGAATGGTGGTCAGACACCAAAAGGCCAGAAACTCTTGAAATCAGAGTCCAGGGAACTCCGTTAAAGCCACCCAAACATGCCCGGGATGAAGAGAAGATTAAAATATCTTTTCCCTTTTTAACATACTTTGAAAAAAACAAGCACGGTTTTAAATCCTTGAGAGAGGGGTGTTACTATAATGATTTCAGCCATTACTTATTCTTTATTTGCTTGATTCCAAAATTGGGCCTTTCACAAAACTGCCTGGGGAAGCAAGTACACAGAATTAAAACATTAATTATATTATATAAAACATATCATAGCAGCAATTAAAGCAGCTTAAATTAATGTGTGAAGGAATAAATGTTAGCCTTCGGGTTGCCCCATGGGGCGAAGACCAGATAAGATAAAGGGAAGATATTTTAGTACATACATATCCTGAGGAGGCATGTGCTGGCGGGCACAGGCCCAGAGAAGACCTAGAATCTTGTTGAGCTGAGAAGAGTGTGCTGGAGGAGGAAAGCGAGAAGATGATTTAAGGGAAAGTGGCAATATTCGGAGGCCAATCAAAAAGAGAACAATGAAGGGTTCTGCAATAGTAATGGAGCAAAGGACATTCAAAAGAGTAGGGAGTCAGGATTTTGGAAACACAGAGATGAAATGGCCTTTGTAGGGAGGTGGGTTCACAGTGCCAGGTGAATGGGTGAGGAGCATGCCTAGAGGTCCAGTGTCCACAGCACTGCCAGAATCTGGCATCCAGAGTGTTCTGTCTAATATGCAAATCCAATTGTGTTGCTCCAAGGTTTAAAGTGGCTTTCCAGGGCCCTCACCCCTTAAGCTTACAGAGCTGCAAGGCCATGGGCCTCCTGGTGTACATCTCTAAGCATCCTTCCTGCCTTCCCCTTCATGCTCCAGCCCCACTCCCCAGATGTCCCGTGCTGTCACCTCTGCCTGGAGAGCTCCCTTCCCACTGCCACTCTCCTTTCACCTGGCCAAGTCTTTCTCACCCTTCAAGGTCCATCTCAGGCGACTCTCCTCTGGAAATCTCTCTCTAAAAACCAACCTAGCCCCCTGTGCTCTCTCAGAACCTGGGGCAGCTTTACCCAAGCAAGACTCTAGCCCAACCATACTGTATTTCAATTATTCTGTTTACTTGTGGAGCCAGTGTATTGAGGCGATTCAACTCCGTGGGGCATAATAATGAAGATTTTCTCCCCTAATCTCTGCCTTCAGTCATGCTGTGTTGAATCTCCCTTTTCCATCCCTTAATGACATTTTGGGCAGATTGCGTTACTTTTGGATCACTTTCTGTTGTTAAACCTCCATCCTTTAGAGCTTTATTCTCAAACTCAATTTAAATCTCATTTTATCTTCTCTTTTACTCATTCAAGAGTTAACTTGAGCCACGACCCTGCCTGCTAGGAGGAAAAGGACTTGGTGGAGGTGGGGCGATGGTCTGATTGGGAGACATACCCTACCACCCCCACCCCAACCCCGTGTCCATATATGGTTTCTCATGGGCAAATGAGTAAGTTCCTTAGCGGCTTCTCCACTGCACAATTCTCTGACAGGGTCATCCAGCCCAGGCTTGACCTCTCCTACCTCACCCCACCACCTGGGGCCTACGACTGTCCTGACCCTCTTGCCCAGCAGTCAACCTGCTTGAGTAGGCCACCAGAAAAGTGCTCCAGCCAGGCTAATTACTGCAATGTCCACTTGACCTAGAGAAGCTCACGCATCCAGTCAGCTACACCACAATGCCCCTCTTCTCACCTCTCCTCTCCCCTGCTCACATAGGCACAGACCACTGCCCACAGTCCACCACCCATCAGGGAACAGCATGCCAGCACCCCATGCTTGCAGTCACCCCTCAGTCTCCATGAGGGACTTCCTTTGAATTTCCGCCACCCCACCCTTAACAGGGAGGGAGGAAATTGCCTTCTCCTATGAACACCTGACTACTCAGTAAAACCAAGGACCTCCTTCCTCCCCAAGATGGCTGTATGGGCAAGGAAGAGGAAATTGGGATTTTTGGCTGTGGGTGTAGAGTGAGTTCTGCCTCCTTTAGTAAACCTGGAGGGAAACTATCTGGCTCCCTAGAATACAGGGTACAGAGGACCTGTTGGCTTTGGCTGTGGGCCAGCCATGTTGCTGATTCCTAAGGAACAAGGAATTTGCACTCAATCACCTTTGGATCAGGCCATCCCTCACTTCTAACTTGAATTGTGGAGAGGAGGAACAGTGCCTCCTTTATCTTCTTAACCTAACACCCACACAGAGTCTGAACACCTGCCAGATGCTGAACAGGTATTTGTTGAATAAACGCAGAACTATGGAGTAATGAGGCTGAAGGGATCTCTCAGACCCACCTGCCCATTCCCACACCGTCCTGGGTAGCAGCCCATCTCCGTAAGATGACAGGGCTCTCTAGCTGGGATTCCCAGGCCTAACCATGGACAAAAAGCTTTCCCTTTAGCTCGCCAGTATCAGGTGGGAATTTATCAAAGGGAACTAAGAAACTCAGAAAAGAACCCAAGCAGAAATTTGGAAAACCCAAGAGCCAGCAAAACAGATGGGAGAACAAAGCAGAGAATGCCTTGATCCTTATCTGGTTAAAGCCACTTACTCGGCTGATCTGATCCCCGCACAAGGAGGCCTGGAGCCTGGTCCTCAGCCCTCCCAGACTCTGATGTTTGGAAGAAGAGATGCTTTGTTTGCAGGGGAAAGGATCCAAGTCTTTACTATGACCTCAAGAGGCTGCATGACCTGGCCATTGGCAACCTCGGTTCCCACCGCAGAGCTTTGGCTATGCTGCCCCCTCTGTCTAAAACGCCCCTCCTCCCACCCTTCATCTGCTGACTCTTCCTCACCATTCATGTCTCAGGGTAAGTGGCGCCTCCTCAAAGAGGCCTTCCCTGACCATCTTATCTAAAATGAGTTTCCTCCACTACCCACCCACCTCCTTCACCACTGTCCTCTCTTGTAGCACCTGTTCTAATCAGAGTTGTCCTTGCAAACAAGAGAAGACGTAGCGGTGAACTTAAATAAAAGAGGACACTATTGAAAAGTTGTTGGGCAGCCCAGAGAGCCGACAGGAAGGCTCAAGGGAGGAACCCAGGCAAAACCACAGGAGGCAGGGAATAGATGAGACTCTGCCACAGAAAAGTTCTATAAACCATCTCTGTGCCAGCCTACCTCCAAGACAGCCCTCAACAATCCCTACCTCCTGGTCTTCACACCCTTATGTAGTCCCCTTCCTTGTTGTACCAGGGTTGGTCTGTGTGACCAACAGAAACCAGCAGAAGTGAGTGCAGGTCACATCAAGGTTAGGTTACAAACCCGCTGAGGTTGGGTGCAGTGGCTCATGCCTGTAATTCCAACATTTTGGGAGGTCAAGGAAGGAAGGATCACTTAAAGCAGGGAGTTCTAGACCAGCTGAGCAACATAGCAATAATTCATCTCTACAAAAAAAATTAAATAAAAATAAAAGGACCGAGGCTTCTATCTTATGTGTGCACTGTCTCACTCTTCTTTTTCTCTCTTCTCTCTCTTCTTTCTCTCTCCTTTCTCTCTGTCTCTCCTCTCTCTCTTCTCTCTCTCTTCTCTTCTCTCTCTCCTTTCTCTGTCTTCTTTCTCTCTCTTCTCTCTCTCCTACTTTCTCTCTCTCCTTTCTCTTCTCTCTTTTCTTTCTCTCTTCTTTCTCTCTCGCTCCTTTCTCTGTTCTCTCTCTCCTTCTTTCTCTCACCTTTCTCTCTCTCTTCTCTTTCTCTCTCCTTTCTCTCTCCTTCTCTTCTCTCTCTCCTTTCTCTCTCTTTCTTCTGTCTCTCTTCTTTCTCTCTCTTCTCTCCTCTCTCTCTCTCTCCCCTCTCCCTCACCCCCCATGCTGTCTCCAGGCCCTCTGGGGAAGCAGCTGTCTGCCAAGTCATGAGGACACTCAGCACTCAGGCAGCCTGTGGAGAAGTCCATATGGCAAAGATTCAAAGCTTCCAGCCCTCAACCACATAGGAAGTGAAAGTGGAAGTGGAAGTGGACCCTCTCGCAGCAGTCAAGCCTCATATGACTTCAGCCCCAGCTGACACATTGATCCCAGTGGTGATCTAATCAGAACCACCCAGCTAAGTTGTTTCTGGATTCCTGACCCACAGAAACTGTGAGATAATAGATGTTTTCTTGTTTCAAGCCACTAAGTTTCAGGTCAACCTCTTGCCCAGCAATAGATAATGAACACAATCTCTAACTGCCCCCGAACTTGAGCATCACTCCCTCAAAGTTCAAAGTCTTGGGAAAGGAATCAGAGTGGCCACACTTGGCTTACAACCCACACTCTGTGCCTCCTTGGCCTCCTTGTCAAGCCTTCTGCCCTCCTTCCCCTCAAGAAGGGTACACATCCTGAACATCCGGAACAATCCATCTGCCCTGCAATATTCCCTCAGAACACTCGGCACAACTTGTTGTTCTCTATGCAGGATGACATTTTTCTCCTTTCCCCTTGCTCTTCCTAATTTTGGGCACACACCAAACATAAGAACCAGAGAGGGCAGATAGTTTTTGGCCCAATAATGCAGGGAAAACATCCTCAAAATTCTGATTGCCTTAAAAATGCCAGACCCTGAAGAAAGACCCATTAGAAGGCAACTTCTGCCCAGTGAATTAGCTGGGGAAAAGAAAAAAGCACTTTGGGAATCAGGATCAAGAGATACAATTCTGTATCTTTTCATGCAGCCATAGCCCAGTGAGTAATCGAGACTTTCCCACTCAAGATAAATACGAAACAGGCGCTTTATTACAGACCAAAAAATCCATAGTCCCATCTGATAATCAAATCAGCATTTTGGTTTGTACATTTGCATGTGCCACCTTTTAATCCTTGCCTATAGGGACCTTCAGATTTTTCTTTCCAAGGGATATCATAAATAGATTATCTATTTTACATTGTCCTATAATATTAGACCATGTATATTATTTCCACCTTTGTAAACTCCTATTTTTATTGTTTTCTTTTCTTTTCCTATTTTTTCTTATTGGAGACAGGGCCTCACTCTGTCACCCAGGCTTCAGTACAGTAGCACTATCATAACTCACTGCAGCCTCAAACCCCTGGACTCAAGTAATCCTCCCGCCTTGGCATGTATTTTTTTTTCTTTATCTATCTTTACACCTCTCTCCCCATAATAGCCTGATAGATATCTGTCTACACATTTAAGAATATATTTGTTCATTTAATAAGAAAAGGAATCTCTATCTTTTTTTGCAATCATTTTTGTCACTTAATAATATATCATGGAAATAATTCCAGGTTAGTAGATACAGATCGTACACATTCTTTCTTTAAAATAATTGTGTAAGATTCCATGGTGTGGACTTGTCACAACCAATTTAACCATTTTCCTGTTGATGTACATTCAGGTTGCATCCAGGTTCTCTCTACTGCAAAGCAGGCTGCAACAATGTTTTTACACATATGGTTAGGCACATGTGTTTTTATTTCTATACAATAGATTTCTTGAAGGAATTTGTGGGTATTTATATTGTAAACGCTAACAGATATTTTAAAGATACTTTCCAAAAACCTTGGGAAATTCATATGTTTGAAGGGACCTTTACATTGCCTTCTCCCCAGTACTAAATGTTATCATTTATTTTAATATTTGACCATTTGATGGTGAAGAGAGAGATCTCTTTGCTGCATTTATTTACATTTCCTCAATTATTAGGGAAGTTGAGGATCCTATCAAATGTTTATCAACCATTTGGATCTTCCCCTCTGTGAACTAACTGTATATATCCTTTGTCCATTTTCTATTAAATTGTCTGTTTCATATTAACTTTATTCAATCATGTAGTCACTCAACTAATATGCATTGAGCACTTACTAGGTCACGTGTTGGGGTTATAGTATTGGACTAGACAAAATCCCAGGCTTGAATATTAACCCTTTACTCTGTCATCCACGTTGAAAATCAGCTCAGATGTCTAATTGTATCTCCAGGCTCTCCTCTACAGATAGGCTCTGGTACAGCAGTCCCCAACCTTTTTGGCACCAGGGACCAGTTTTGTGGAAGACAATATTTCCACGAACAGAGGGGTTGGGAAGGATAGTTCCTGGTTTTGGATAAAACGGTTCCACCTCAGATCATCAGGCATTAGATTCTCATAAAAAGCACGCAACCTAGATCCCTCGCCTGCGCGGTTCACTATAGAGTTCGCAGTCTCATGAAAATCTAATGCCATCGCTGATCTGACAGGAGGCAGAGCTCAGCATTACTGTGTGCGTGTGTTGTCTGTGTGCACTTGCAGCCTGTGTGTGTGTCTGTGTACACCTGCAGCCTGTGTGCGTGTGTGTCTGTAAACCTGCAGCCTGTGTGCGTGTGTCTGTACACCTGCAGCCTGTGAGCCCTCCTGCTGGGTGCCCGGTTCCTAACAGGCCATGGACTGGTACCAGTCCACGGCCCGGGTGTTGGGGATCCCTGCTCTGGTATATTGTAGTCATTATGCTTTCAGGTTTTAAGATGTAAAAATACCTAATAATACCTAGTACTAGCACCACTAGCCACTAATTGGTTAGAGCAGAAAGAGGACTTAATCCAATCCCCATGTAGCACCTTGTTGGCACTCCACCTTCAGGCCTTCCGTGTTCACTGTTCCCACTCTTCCTGTCCCCTATCTCAAGCACCTGTGACCTTTTGCCCCAGAGCATTTTTTGGCCACAAGAGCATGTTTAGCCCTTCAGAGGGCAGGCCAGAAGGGCTGGAGATAATGCAGCCTTCTACTAATGACAGATGAGGAGTTGGTGGATCAATGCCCCAGCTCCCTTTCACCTCAGCTGGGATAACTAAAAGATATGTGTTCTACACTGTCTGTCCAGTCAAGGTGAAGCCACAGTTGCCCCCCGTGTAACTGCTCATTCCCCCACCCTGTAATGGCTTCCTTCTCCTCTCTGTCTCAGTTCCCCATTACCCCATCAGTTCTTCCCGGAGTCACCTCTCAAATAAACTACTTGCTACTTGCACTCAAATCTTTGTCTCAGTTTCTGTTTCTGGGAGAATACAGCAAAGGCACTTTGATTTACAAATGAGGAACTAGCAGCAGGAGGCAGCATCGATTGATGAGTAAAAGTGTAATTTCTGAAGTCATAGGCCTGGCCCAAAATCTGATTCTGCTACTGACTGTGTGTCCTTGAGCATGTTCTTAACTTCTAGTTTCTTCTCTGTGAAATGAGCCTAAGAGCTCACATGGTTATTATAAGGACTAAGTTAACTATGTGATTTTCTCACATAATGTCTAATAAAAAATGGTATTGCTCTTTAATATTAGAAAACTGAGTTCTAGAGAACAGAAGTAGCTAGCCTATGGTCACCCAGGAAACTGGGACCCTTATGCCTCATTTCAAAGACTCTATTCTCTGTCATCCTTTGGGCCAGGGATGTTACAGTCATGGGATTTCCCTTGTCCTAGGCTTTAAATACTCCTAAACATCTAAGTGGATTGGAGTGTTTATTTGTGCTGTCCAATAGAATTTTCTGTGATGATGTAAATGTTGTATATTTATGCCATTCAATATGGTAGCTACCACTAGCTACATGTGCCTGTTGAACATCTGGAATGTGGCTAGTACCACGAAGAAAGTGGGGGTTTTATTGTATTGACTTTTATCAAATGTAAAGAGCCACATATAGCTGGTAGCTACTATGTTAGATAGCTCAGGTCTAGAGAGAAGGGGTTTGGGCCAGGTGCAGTGGCTCACACCTGTAATCCCAGCACTTTGGAAAGCCAAGGAGGGAGGATCACTTGAGCCTAGGAGTTTGAGACCAGTAAGGACAACATAGTGAGATCCCATCTCTGTAAAAAAAAATATTTTTAAAAAGTAAAAAATTAGAGAAAGGGGGTTGGGAAATGGTGGAAAGAATCTCTCTTAGTTCTTTTCTTCTCCCCAGTCTCTCTTACCTCCAGTCTCCCCTCCCAGCCTGAGCTATTCATCCCCCTCATCATAGGTCTCCACCTTTCCCTCCTTTGTACGTGCTAAGTTCCATGGAAGGAAGCAGCAGGGACTGTGACAACTGTTGTATTTTCATACACCCAGCGAGGTGAAACAAACTCCTTTGTGATCCCTGTATTGAAAGACAAGACGAATACCTGCTATAAATAAAGCTGAATAAAGATTCTTTTCTAGATGGCTTCCATTGTTCCCTCTTCTCTTACAGTATTCATGCTGAGATAATTTCCAGCTTCTCAGATCCTCCGTAGTTATAAAACATACCATTACCTCATTTTCATTTCATTAGATTTACAGGTCACGAGACTACTTTGATCCTTACCAAGTTCATCCTTAATGGTTTCAAAATACTGATTCTTTCTGTTTCAGCATGAGCCAACACAGAACTTCCTACCCATGTATTCTTTTATGTCTTGCTTCCTACTTTTAACTCCCTAGTCTAAACAATAGTGGCTAATGGAGTTTTCCAAATGCTGACGTGAATTTCACATCCATAAAGACATTTCCCGCACAGTTCTGTCACCCCACAGCAAAAACAGTAAAAGTAATAATTTCTTTCCAAACTACCTGATCCTGATGGATGCTATAGAAAGGTATCTGATAAACCACCAGCTCTCCCAGGCTATATTTCCATGGTACCTGTAATTAACCCTGCCAGGTACAGTGGAACATGTGGGCTTAGTAGTCTCACAGAAATGGGTTTAAATCCTGACTATATCACTTAACAGTGAGAAATAAAATGACTCTACCTTTTTGAGTCTCAGTTTCCTCATCTGTAAAACGAAAGTACGAGGTACTTACTTTGCAGGGTAGTGGCAAAGACTCAAAGGTTTTTTTTTTTTTTTTTTTTTTGAGATGGAATCTCGCTCTGTTGCCCAGGCCGGAGTGTAGTGGCGTGATCTCAGCTGACTGCAACCTCCACCTCCAGGGTTCAAGCAATTCTCCTGCCTCAGCCTCCTGAGTAGCTAGGATTACAGGCTTGCACCACCCTGCCCAGCTAATTTTTGTATTTTTAGTAGAGAAGGGGTTTCACCATGTTGGTCGGGATGATCTCGAACTTCTGACCTCGTGATCCACCCAGCCTCCCAAAGTGTTGGGATTACAGGCGTGAGCCACTGCACCCAGCCGACTCAAATGATTTATATGACTTTGCCATTAACATACTACCCTGTGACCTTGGGTAATATCCCTACTCTTCTGAGCCTCAATTTTCTCATCTATAAAATGGGAATAAGTAATAACACCTACTTCTAAGGGTGTTGGGAGGATTAAATGAAGATATATGTAAAGTCCTCAGCACTATGGCTGACTCAAAGAAAGCACTCACCTCTTAATACACCTTAAAAGAGCTTTTCACCCAAGTTGTTGGCTACTTTCTTTAAAACAGGATTCTTAAATTTTCTTTGTGTTGTAGATTTCTCTGACCATCTGGAGAATCCTACAGACTCTTCTCAGAAAAATCTTTGTAAATGTAAAATATAATAGAGTTGTAAAGAAGACCAGTTATATTGAAATATAGTCATCAAAATATTAAGACAAGTATGTGATACAGTATATACATGCCTCTTTAATACTGGATTAAATAACAAGCTCTAGTGGCAAGCCTAAAACCTCCATAATTTCAGAGTAATGATGTGTGCAAACAATAATTCAAGACATCTGCAGCAGCAACTCTAGTGTGATATCAGATAGAAATATCTGTGCCTTCTATTGGTGACAATGTAGCAGGCCCTACTAACACTACTGTAGTTTATTGCCTACATTCATGATCAAAAGACATGCTTAATTTAAGTTAGAGGTCAATGAAAATAAAGGAGTAAATTTTTTCCATCCAAGTTCATGAACCCCAGGTTAAGGTTCATAATATATTTAGCACCCGTTTATCCTCAGCTGTGGGTCTAAAGTCATAGATTAGGAGACAATAGGAAACATCTCCTCACATCCCATTATCTGGCCTCTGATTGAGCAAATGGTAGAAAAGAGAAATGCACTATCCTATAAGAGCATGCAACAAGATGACAAACTACTACCAGCCAAGCTTATTTAGCACTAAGTGGCAAGCGTTTTTCTAAGTGTTTGACCTATGTTAACTCACCAACATTCACAGCAATCCTTTGAGACAGGTACTGTTACCATCCTTGTTCTACAAAGGAAAAAACTGAGGCACAGAGAGGTTAGGTACGTCCCCAAGGTCACACAGCCAGTAAATGGTAGAGCCAGGATTTAGAGCCAGGAAGTTGGAATCCATAGTCTGTGCTCCTAGCTACCATGCCATACTCCCTCTCTACTCTGCAGGGGAGTAAGATTTCAATTACATTTCTCTCTTCTTATTAAGGCACCAGCATTGAATTAGCTCCCCCCCCCACCATGCAGTATGACCCCATATTAACTATATCTGCAAAGACTCATTCTTCAGGAGGAGTAGGAGTTAAAGAGGTGAAAGGGAGGAGGGAGCGCGGAGAGGTAGGAAAGGGGCTGGGGAAGTATTTTAAGCAGAGCAAATAGGAGGTACAACGGCCTTGAGGTGGAAAGAACATGGTGGATGTAGGACCTGAAAGAATACCGATGGGGTTGCAGATTGGAAAGCAAGGGGCACAGTGGGATAAGATAAGTCTGGAAGGCAGAAAGTATCCAGATCTCACAGGGCCTTGAAGGCAGCTTTATTATTATTCTAAGAACAATGGGGAGTGCAGTTAAATTTGTTTTATAAAAATATCACTGTAGCTGTAGAAGAGAAAGAATTGAAGGGAAAGAAAAGTGGAAGCAGGGGCCCTGGTTTGGAGGCAGTCAAAGGGGTATAAGCTAGGGATGATGATGGCTTGGACTAGTGGTTGGCAGGGGTACATAGAGAAGTGGACAGATTCGAGAAAGATTTGAGAGAAAGGCTCTGGTGCACTGGATGTGGGGGCAACAGATGACTCCACTGTAGCAGACTGCATTTCCCAGTGATGGCCACAACCATATCTCAGAGTGGGACTTTGATATTATTCCCATTGAGAGATGGGGTTCTGTGCTTCCTTCCCTTGAATCTGGCCAGGCTTATGTGACTCTTGAAACTGTCACAGAAGGCAATACAGCTCCTGCCTGGTTCTCTTAGCCACTCCCTCAGAGCCCTGAGTTTCATGTGAGCAGCACAACGGCCCTGAGGCCGCCATGAAGTGAGGAAGCCCTCTCTCCACAAGCCTGTGCAGAGACCACGTGGATAGGCCCTAAGACTATGTGAAGAAAAATTGCCTAACCAAGCCCCTCTGGAAACCCTGATTTCCAGAAACTATGAATAAGGATAAAATGGTTACTTAACACCACTAAGTTTTGAGTTTGGAAAACTTATCCTTCAAATTCTGTCTCTACTGACTTGGCCAGTTATCCACTTCTAACCCTCATACAGGAGATTTAACATTCTCAGTTTGGGTTATTTGCAAGGAACCCTGAAAGTTGGTGACACGTGGAAAATGGCTTTTAGGTAGTTTATCTCTGCAGTTTTAATTTGTAAACCAGCCCAGTGGTTTACAACCTGAGAGAGCTTTTTAAAAATAAATAAATAAATAAATATTCTCAAGTTCTACCCTGGACTCAATGAGTAAAAATCTTCAGGAAACAATGAGTAAAAATCTTCTACCACCGACTCAGCTGACCTGCCTGACTCTGACATTTTCCTTTATCTTTCTGTATGATTATTAGAGTTACATTCTATTTATATACCCCAATACTTGTAGGCAAATTGGAAAATGGATCCTTTGAATTTCAAGTGAAGGAAGGAATTAATCAGATTAATCTGGTCATTTGACTAGCACAAACAAGATTCGCTTACCTACACTAAAGATAATTGTCTTTAAATATTTTCACAAGCATACTTCACATGGCTTCTGGAAACAGAATATCTAAATACGTTCCATCTAGAGTAACATAATTGAAACAGTACAGAATGCCTCAAAAAGAGACAGCTATAGAAACAATTGATGTCCCTGAACTTGATCCTCCTGCAGAAAATAATGTATGAGGCAAATAAGAAACACAAAAATGGTTGCGCAGTATTATTTGAGGGGAGAGAGAATCTAATTACACTTACCTATGGCATCATGCATCAAAACTGATTTTAGGCTGGGCTCGGTGGCTCACGCCTGTAATCCTAACACTTTGGGAGGCCAAGCCGGGCAGATTGCCTGAGCTCAGGAGTTCAAGACCAGCCTGGGCACGGTGAAACCTCATCTTTACTAAAAGAGAAAAAAAAATTAGCCGGGTATGGTGGTGTGTGCCTGTAGTCCCAGCTACTTGGAAGGCTGATGCAGAAGAATTGCTTGAACCCGGGAGGCAGAGGTTGCAGTGAGCTGAGATCTTGCCACTGCACTCCAGCCTGGGCAACAGAGACTCTGTCTCAAAAAACAAAACAAACAAACAAAAAAAATCACCAAAAAAACCTGATTTTAATGGGATTAAAGGTTTAATTATTAAAAAGGAGAAATAATCTAATTACACCTACCCATGACATCATGCATCAAAACTGATTTTAATTGGATTAAAGATTTAATTATTAAAAGGGAAAAAAGTAAGCCACGGTAAATTAGAAAAAGAAAACATGTATTTATTTAGTCTTCTGGAGAGAAGAAAGTCCAAAGTCAAATATGTGTCAGAAGCACTGGGGGATCTGGGGAGAATCTGTTTTCTTGACTTTTCCAGCTTCTAAAAGCCACCTGCTTTCCTTGGCTTGTGGCCCCATCTTCTGTCTTCAAAGCCAGCAGTGTAGCAACTTTCTCTCCTCTGGCCCATGCCTCCTTCCTTCCCTCCCTCCTCTGCTTCTGTCATCACATCTTCTCTGCTTCTGAGCCTCTTACTTCCCTCTTATAAGAACTCCCATGATTACATTGAGTGCACCTAAGTAATCTAGGACTGTCTCCCCATCTCAAGATCAATGACATCTGCAAAGTTCTTGTTGCTGTGTAAGGTGACATATTCACAGGTTTCAGAGATCAGGGCGTGGACCTCTTCAGGGAGTCACTATTCTGACTACCACAGTTGTACAGAGCTATACTGATATGGTAGGTGTCACCGAGGCTGGGCTTCAAGCCAGGTAACCCTGCCAAAGAAGCTCTCTACTGGCTGGGAGGGACTTTAAGGTAGTCTTTCAACAACTCTCTGAGCCAACTCTATCAACATACAACAGAGCTTGTCAAGTGTGTGCAGTCCCATTCTGATTCATTGTGTTTTACAGAATCTTGCTTTGAGAAGCTATTAGTTCTGTTGGGGCTCACCAGAAACTTGATATGGTCCCAACAAAGTCCCCTCCACCCCCACTCCAATGCCCTAGTGGACCAGAATTCAATGATCACTCAGTGATCAGTGAAATTTATTCCCTCTGTCAACAGAGTAGCCCATGAAAACCTAAGGGCCTCTGCTTTCTAGGAATGGTCTAACAAATAGCACAAGCAAATCTATAGGAAGACACAAAGTGTGATGTCATCAAGTGAACCTAGAGAAGGTGAGATCTATGAGCTAATGAGCCCATATGATGAGCCAGGCATGATTCTAAGAGTGATACGTGCTACCTCATTTAACTTAACTTACTTCGTCCTGACCTCCTGACTATTCTTACACGGCTTTGACAGATGAAGGAAGTGAGGTGCAGGGAGGTTAAAGCTAAAGTTTGCCCAGCTGGGAAGTGGTGGAGAAAGAAGTGAACATAGACCATGCAGATTCCACAGCTTGTGTTCTAATCCACCGAGACTTCATAAATGGTAAATTCCCTCAATAAACTTGGGCCAAGGAAGGTGGAGAGTGGAATATCTGTTTGCATGGCACACTAGATAAATTCCAGCCCAGGCTGGAGTGCAATGGCAAAATCTCGGCTCAGTGCAACCTTCACCTCCCTGGGGCAGCAGGCAGGTCCCAGAAGGCTGTGGAGTCTGTAAAGAATGCAGAAACCTCTTCTCGCCCACTCTCAGTGCCTGTCTCCTAGCCTCTTTCAGACAGCCCTGTTAGCCAAGGACTCCCACCAAGACCTGCAAGGAGAAATGTGGAATGTCTTGGTTTTTTTTTTCTTTTTTGACAGGGTTTCACTCTTGTTGCCCAGGCTGGAGTGCAACGGCGCGATCTCAGCTCGCTGCAACCTCTGCCTCCCGGGTTCAAGTGATTCTCCTGCCTCAGCCTCCCGAGTAGCTGGGATTACAGGCACACGCCAACATGCCTGGCTAATTTTTCTATTTTTAGTAGAGACAGGGTTTCACCACGTTGGCCAAGCTGGCCTTGAACTCCTGACCTCAGGTGATCCACCCACCTCAGCCTCCCAAAGTGCTAGGATTACAGGCGTGAGCCACCGCATCTGGCCATATGTTGGCTCTTATTAGGTCATGTGAGCCCTCTGAGAATTGTATATAAGAGATTTTAATCCCTTTGCCTGGAAAAAAAAAATGCATCTATGCACATAATGCTTTGGGGGGTTCTAGTCAAAAGGGTTTAGAACAAACACTGGCTGAGAAGGACACGACGTCACTTCTGCACATTCCTGCCAAAGATGTATAACCTGAATCTAACAATGAATAAATATCAGACAAGCCCCAAAGAGGAATATTCTATAAAATAAATGGCCTGTACTCTTCAAAAATGTCAACGTCATGAAAGACAAAAAAGACTGAAGAACTGTTGTAGATTAAAGGAGACTCAAGAGACTTGAAAACTAAAGGCAACATGTATCCTAGATTGGATTCTGGACTAGGAAAAAAACAGTGTTTCTTTTGCTCTGAAGAACATTACTGGGACCATTTGTGAAATGCATATGAAGTCTGTAGATTAGACAAGAGTCAGAGAGAGGGGAACAGAAAGAGATGGGTAGAGAGGGAGTTATAGAGCAAACAGTGAAATGTTCATTTGGGGAATCTGTGTGAAGGACATTCAAAAATTCTTTTTTTTAAAATTTATTTTACTTTATTTTTAGACGGAGTCTCACTCTGTTGCCCAGGCTGGAGTGCAATGGCAAAATCTCGGCTCAGTGCAACCTCCACCTCCCAGCTTCTAGCAATTCTCCTGCCTCAGCCTCAGGAGTAGCTGGGATTACAGGCGCACAGCACCACACCCAGCTAGTTTTTGTATTTTTTTTTTTTTTTAGTAGAGACGGGGTTTCACTATGTTGGCCAGGCTGGTCTCGAACTCCTTACCTTGTGATCCGCCCATCTCAGTCTCCCAAAGTGCTGGGATTACAGGCGTGAGCCACTGCGCCCGGCCCAAAAATTCTATCTTTCTTTTTCTCTCTCTTTCTCTTTTTCTCTCTCTCTCTTTTCCCCTCTCCCTCTCCCTCTTTTTGTCTCTCGACAGGGTCTCACTCTGTCACCCCGGCTGGAGTACAGTGGTGCAATCATGGTTCAGTCCAGCCTCAACTTCCTGGGCTCAAGCAATTCTCCGGCCTCAGCCTCCCGAGCAGCTGGGACTACAGGTACGCACCACTACACTTGGGTAATTTTTTTTTCTTTTTTATCGCAAGTCCCCAAGAGGGCTTTATTTTTTCGTTTCAACATTCTGTTCTGCAGCTTCCTTGGCTCTTTTTGCCCGTATGCCGGAAAGCCGGGCGTTGGCACGGGCCATGCGGAGACTAGCGAAGGCTTTGACATTCTTCTCCTCAGTGACGATTCGAGCTTTCTCCTTCTTATAGACATTCCGGGTGGGCATGACCGGTCCTGTCAGCTGAGTGACCAGTTTCAATTCTTCGGCAGAACTGTCTCCCTTCTTGGGGGGCCGAGGGCTTCCTGAGGAAGAAGACGAGTTTGGAGAGGTACTCCTTCAGCCGCTGCACGTTGGCCCGCAGGGACAGCAATGGACTTGTTCCGCTTCCTCGGATCCACAGAAATGCCAATGATCTGGGCCACCCTCTTGTGAATGCCGGCCACTCTGAGCTCCTCCAGGCTGAAGCCCCGTGTGGTACCGAACCACGGGGGCGGGGGTGGGTGGGTGTGCAGCGCACGATGGGCCGTATGGGCCCCGATGCGTGACGCGGGCTGATGCGGCGCGCCTTGGTTTGCAAGGCCCTGAGTCTGCGGATCTTCCGCGTCGGCTGGTTGAACCACGTGACCACGCGCCGCTGCCAGTCCTTGTGAAAGTGGGGCTTCAAGATCATGCCATTCCGGCTGGGCACCATGGGTGCCTACGGCCCTCCTGTGCAGGAAAACAGCCAAGCGGAAGCAACACCTGGGTAATTTTTTTGTTTGTTTTGTAGAGATGGGGTCTCACTTTGTTGTCCAGTCTAATCCCAAACTCCTGGTCTCAAGTGATCCACCCACCTCGGCCTCCCAAAGTGCTGAAATTACAGGCGTAACCCAGTATGCTGGGCCGATAATTCTTTATACTATTTTTTGAAATTTTTCTATAAATCTGAAGTTGTTTGAAATAATTTAAATCTTTTTAAAAATCCTAAAGTCTAGAGCCAGGTGCTTCATTATGGGTGCTTCATTATGGAGTAAATAAAAACTGCACCAAACCTGCATCCTTTCTGAGCTCTGCACACCCTCTCTACCTACAGAAAAAGGCTGACAAGAGTTCTCATGAAACAAGCAGCAGAATAGGATGGCAAAAAGTTCTGGAACTATGGAGTGCAGTGCAACCCAGGGACCAAGAGCTCAAGTCTCTCATCTCCAGTGGTCTGTGACCCTGAGCATGTCATTTAAGCTCTCAGTGCCTCAGTTGACTCATCTACCAAACTGACATCATGGTAGTATTTACCAAGGAGACTATCTATATGACACTGGGAAAGGCGTTCTTCAATAAGACACTACATATGAACCATAAAGGGGAATGTTGAAACATTTCAATTAAAATTTAAAACTTTTGAATGACAAGACACCATTGACAAAGTAAAATGACAAACCACAGAGAGAAGACCCAACCCGGACAGAAGATCAGTATCCAGAATACGTAAAGAACTCCTATGAACTAATTTTTTAAAACCATAGGTAAACCTAATAGAAAAATGGGCCAGAAATGTGAACAGGCAATTCACAAAGAAAGAAACCTGGAGAGCTGTAGGATAAGGTGCTGAATATCGCTGAATTCAAGAAAATTAAAATGAAATCCACAAATACATCATTCACAGCCATCATCATAGTCAAAAATAAATAAATGAATAAAGTCTGAAAATATCAAAAGTTGGCAAGGAAATTTACAAATGGTACTTATACACTGCTGGCAGCAATATACTTCTTTAAATAATACTTCTTTGGCGAGTAATCTTGCTAAATCTTGTAAAGTTTAAAATGTGATCTACTACAAAGATAGCAATTCCACTCCTAAATGGGTATCCTGGAAAGCTCTGAAATGGGTACCCAAGGAGATACACACTAGCAGGTTCAATGCAGCACCATTTGTAAAAAGAAGCAGGGCCGGGCGCGGTGGCTCACACCTATAATCTTAGCACTTTGGGAGGCCAAGGCGGGAGGATCACTTGAGGTCAGGAGTTCGAGACCAGCCTGGCCAACATGGTGAAACCCCACCTCCACTAAAAATAGAAAAATTAGCTTGGCGTGGTGGCAGTTGCCTGTAATCCCAGCTACTCAAGAGGCTGAGGCAGGAGAATCACTTAAACCCAGGAGGCAGAGATTGCAGCTGAGATCGCGTCACTGTACTCCAGCCTGGGCAACAGAGTGAAACTCCATCTCAAAAACAACAACAACAAAAATCAAAACAAAACAAAAACCTAACTTCCTTAGTACAGATACATAAACTGTGGCTGATTCATACAGTATAATACTAGACAACAAATAAATAAATTAGAGCAGTAGTTCTCAAACTTCAGGGTATATGGAAATCATCAGAAGGGCTTGGTAAAGGACAGATGACTGGGTCCTACCCCTAGGGTTTCTGATTCATTCAGTGGAAATTTGCATTTCTAACAAATTCTCAGATGTTGCTGATGCTGCTGGTCCAGGGACTACACTTTAAGAACCAGTAAACTAGTTACATGTTTCAACACACTTAAATCTTAAAAACCTAGTACAGTTAAAAAAAAGTCATAAAAGGATACATAAACTGTATCTAAACACTATTAAACAATGCTATACAGTTTATGGATATATCTTTTATGATAAAAGTAAAAAATATAGGCTGGGCACTCTGTGACTGGGCTCATGCCTGTAATTCCAGTGCTTTGGGAAGTCAAGGTGAGAGGATCCCTTGTGACCAGGAGTTTGAGGCCAGCCTGGGCAACATAGCAAGACCCCGTCTCTACAAAAAAACAATTTTTAGAATTAGCCAGGCATGGTGGTGTGTACCTGCAGTCCTAGCTACTTGGGCGGCTGTGGCAGGAGGATTGCTTGAGCCCAGGAGTTTGAGGCTACGGTGAGCAATAGCACCACTGAACTCCTACCTGAGCAACAGAGTGAGACTCTGTCTGTTAAAAATAAAATAAAATTAAAGTACAAAATATACATGGGAATGTATTTCAGGGGATTGATTACCTGGAGAGAGATGAGGGTGATAGAAGGATCTTAGCTGTTTTTTGTTGTTGTTGTTTGTTGGTTTGTTTGTTTGAGACAGAGTTTCGCTCTTGTTGCCCAGGCTGGAGTACAATGGCACAATCTCAGCTCACTGCAACCTCCACCTCCCGGGTTCAAGCAATTATCCTGCCTCAGCCTCCCGAGTAGCTGGGATTACAGGCAGGCGCCACCATGCCCAGCTAATTTTTGTATTTTTAGTAGAGACAGGGTTTCATCATTTTGGCCAGGCTGGTCTCGAACTCCTGACCTCAGGTGATCCACCTGCCTTGACCTCCCAAACTGCTGGGATTACAGGTGTGAGCCACTGCACCCAGCCAGCTGTTTTTATATCACTTCATTTCTAAAGCAAGTTAGCAAAAGCGTTTATACTTGTTTCATCACAGTGGTGAGTAGAAAGGTATGTATTTTATGTATGTTTGAAATGTTAAGGAACGTTTAAAGTTTAAATCATTTAGCATTCATCACACAGGGTTGCTGTGTAGAGTAAATGAGGTAATGTGAAAGTTCTGGGTAAAGATGGCAAGATGAAGTTGGATGACAGAATCTCTGTCCCTGTATATGTAACCAGAAAAATAATAATTAAAAAATTAAATTAAGAGATACCAGGCCAGGTGCAGTGGCTCACACCTATAATCCCAACATGTTGGGAGGCCAAGGAGGTAGGCTTACTTGAGCCCAGGAGTGTGAGACCAGCCTAGGCAACATGATGAAACTGCATCTCTACAAAAAATACAAAAATTAGCTAGGCCTAGTGGTGTGTGCCTGTGGTCCCAGCTACTTGAGAGGCTGAGATGGGAGGATCGCCTGCGCCCAGGAGGTTGAGGCTGCAGTGAGCCCTGATCATGTCATTGCATTCCAGCCTGGGTGACAGACGGAGACCCTGTCTCAAAAACAAAAAAAAGAAACAAGCACCTCAACCTCTAAATGTTTTTCAGTCTTTTTCTTTACGTGAATCTTTTAGAAACTAAGATCGCTTCTAATGAAGAAACATCTATTTAAAATTCAATGATTCTTTCAGTGTAGAGCTGCCAGATAAAATACAGGACATCCAGTTACATTTTAACTTTAGGAAAACAATGAATAATTGTTTAGTATAAATATGTCCAAAATATTGCATGGGCATACTTTTTAAAAAACGTAATTTTTGTTTATTTATTTCTTTTGAGACAGGTTCTCACTCTGTCACTCAGGCTGCAGTGCAGTTGCGCGATCATGGCTCACTGCAGCCCCAACCTCCCAGGCTCAAGCAATCCTCCCATCTCAGCCTCCTGAGTAGCTGGGACTACAGGTGCATGCCACCATACCCGGCTAGTTTTTTTATGTTTTGTAGAGCCAGGGGTCCCTCAATATTGCTCAGGCTGGCCTCAAACTCCTGGGCTTAACCAGTTCTCCTGCCTTGGCCTCCCAAAGTGCTAGAATTAAATGAATGAGGCACCATATCTGGCCCAAAATGTTTAGTTTATTTTACTCGTATTTATTAAATCTGACAACTCTACCTCAGTGTCATTCAGGGATCTTTATAAACATTAGCTATAGTACACAAGATGTAAAGTGCCTTCCTTTCACGCAAATGAAAGATATAACAGGAAAATGTGGTTGTAATTGAAAAATTATAGGACCTTGAATTAAGACTTGGGTTCTAAGTTCTGGTTTCAACTTGACTTCTTAGTAAATGTATGGCTTTAGATAAGTCACTTAACCTAAGCATCAGGTTCCTCACACTGTATAAAATTTTGGGGTTTATTTGTTTGTTTTTCAGCATCAACTATATTCCAGGAACTTTACATGCATGATTTCACTTAATCCTTACAATGACCTCATGAGGAAGGTCTTATTATCCCTGTTGTCAAGACAGGTACCTGTGGCTTGGTTGAAGCTCTGTGAAAGCACCGACTATCTCTTTCTTGTTCACTGCGGTGTCCTTTGTGTCTAGCATGGTAAACCTAGGAGGTACTCAATACATATCAAATGTATGAAAGAAGACCCAAACTCACATAGCTAAATTAAGGGACAGAGCCATCATTTGAACCCAAATCATTTTGATTTCAAAATCTTCAGTTTTTTTCTTTTAATTAAATTTTTATTGATGTATACTTTACATATAGTAAAATGCACAATTTTAAACACATGACTCTATAAACGTTTACCTGTGTATATATTCCACGTAACCACTATGGGATCAAGATATAGAACATTTCCATCTTCCTGAAAGTTCCTTCAAGCTCTTTCCCAGTCTATGCCCCCAGAGTTAACCTCTATTCTGACTTCTATCACCAAAGCTGCCACTCTTAAGTACTAGGTTTCTCCTCTCCTGGGTTGTGTCAGATGATATGCAAAGTATTCTTGAAAGTGTTTTTGCAAACTCAGGCTGCATCTGAGTGCTGTTGGCGTTTAGAATAGGTCTTTATGGGCCGGGCGCGGTGGCTCACGCCTGTAATCCCAGCACTTTGGGAGGCCAAGGCGGGTGGAT
This sequence comes from Pongo pygmaeus, assembly GCF_028885625.2. Taxonomy (NCBI): domain Eukaryota; kingdom Metazoa; phylum Chordata; class Mammalia; order Primates; family Hominidae; genus Pongo; species Pongo pygmaeus. Next base: position 48,651,617 of record NC_072394.2, on the reverse strand, counting down.
CACACGGTCAGGCGTTCGAGACCAGCCTGGCCAATATGGTGAAACCCCATCTCTACTAAAACTACAAAAATTAGCAGGGCGTGGGGCGGGCGCCTGTACTCCCAGCTACTCGGGAGGCTGAAGCAGGAGAATTGCTTGAAACCGGGTGGTGGAGGTTGCAGTGAGCAGAGATTGTGCCACTGCACTCCAGCCTGGGCGATAGAGCGAGACTCGGTCTCAAAAAAAAAAATAAATAAAAGAATAAGTCTTTATGCCAGCCCGCTCATCACCAATACAAAACTGAGATTCAGCAGGGTACAGTGGCTCACACCTGTAATCCCAACACTTTGGGAGGCCGAGAGGGAGGATGACTTGAGCCCAGGAGTTTGAGACCAGCCTGGGCAACATGATGAAACCCTGTCTCTACAAAAATTACCCAAAAAAGCCCGGCATGATAGCACATGCCTGTAGTCCCAGCTACTCAGGAGGTGGAGGTGGGAGGATCACTTGAGCCCGGAAGGTCAAGGCTTGATCGCCTTGACAGAGTGAGACTGTCTCTAAAAAAATTAATTTTTATAAATCAAAATTTTAAGAGGCTATATTACGCCCTGCATTTGTCAAAATGGAAGGGTTTTACTCAAGATTGCCTTCTGATCCTACTTTCTGATTCTCTGCAGTAATCTTGTCTTTAAAAAAAAAAAAAACTGCATGTTTTCTTTATCATAGACCCTCTGGCTCTCTCTCCCGGGATATTCCTGAGCCCATTGCTTAGACATTTTTTAATCACCACTTCATTACCCGAAACGTATCTGGCTTCATCATATAAAGCAGTCTGAAATACTAAGAAAAATACCAGATTAAAATAAAACCAAATTGATATCTCAAAAAAATTCCTCCACTATTGACTATGGTATTTAATTTACTCTTTCTTTCTTATTTTTTTTTCTTCATTCAACAGGTATTTGCTGAGCACCAAATGCTGCCCCTCCAGTTTGCTGTTTGAGTGGAACTGCTCATTGCCCTGTCTTGGCTGTCCTGTAAATCACAAGGCCTACTCATATGTTCTACGAAACACACAATCGTTCTTTAGTACTGGCCACACATTAAACTATACCTTTCTTCCCTTACAGTAAGCGGTAACCCACTGTACACCAAATTTTAACAGCCAGTGAGCTTAAAGATCCATCTGACAGAAATCAGACGGCCTCCATTGTAGCAAACTTTCATTTTATCTCCTGGTCAAACTTTGGTGCTCACCTCTGAAGGGTTACAGGCTTTTACACCAATCAGGTACCCCCTGACTTGGAAGTGAACTTCTTATCCCAGAAGACAGTATCACTTGTGGTTAAAATAGCATGTTTGGGCATCAGGCCGCACAGGCTCATTGAGTCTGGCCATGCCACATACTCTCTGGGGGACAAGCAAATTAACTGGCTTCAATTGTCTCATTTGTAAAATAGGAATATAGTACATATATTACAGTGTGTCTGGAATTGGTGGGTTCTTGGCCTCATTGACTTCAAGAATGAAGCCGCGGACCCTCACGGTGAGTGTTACAGTTCTTAAAGACAACGTGTCCGGAGTTTGTTCCTTCTGATGTTTGGATGCGTTCGGAGTTTCTTCCTTCTGGTGGGTTCGTGGGCTTGCTGGCTCAGGAGTGAATCTACAGGCCTTCGAGGTGAGTGTTACAGCTTTTAAGGTGGCGCGTCTGGAGTTGTTCCTTTCTCCCAGGGTGTTCATGGTTTCAATGACTTCAGGAGTAAAGCTGCAGACCTTCCGGTGAATGTTACAGCTCATAAAGGTAGTGTAGACCCAAAAACCAGTAGCAAGATTTGCAGCAAAGAGTAGAAGAACAAAACTCCCACACTGTGGAAGACAACCTGAGTGGGTTGCCATTGCTGGCTCAGGCAGCCTCCTTTTATTCTCTTATCTGGCCCCACCCACATCCTGCTGATTGGTCCATTTTACAGAGAGCCGATTGGTCTGTTTTACAGAGAGCTGATTGGTCTGTTTTGACAGGGTGCTAATTGGGGCATTTACAATCCCTGAGCTAGACACAAAAGTTCTCCACGTCCCCACTAGATTAGCCAGATACAGTGTCGATTGGTGTATTTACAAACCCTGAGCTAGACACACAGTGCTGATTGGTGCATATACAAACCTTGAGCTAGATACACAGTGCCAATTGGTGCATTCGCAATCCCTTAGCTAGACATAAAGATTCTCCAAGTCCCCGCTAGATCCAGAGTGCTGATTGGTGCATCCACAAACCCAGAGCTAGACACAGGGTGCTGATTGGTGTGTTTACAAACCTTGAGCTAGATACAGAGTGCTGATTGGTGTAGTCACAATTCCTTAGCTAGATATAAATATTCTCCAAGTCCCCACCAGATTAGCTAGATACAGAGTGCCAATTGGTGCATCCACAAACCCTGAGCTAGACACAGGGTGCTGATTGGTATGTTCACAAACCTTGAGCTAGACACAGAGTGCTGATTGGTGCACTCACAATCCCTTAGCTAGACACAAAGGTTCTCCAAGTCCCCACTAGACTCAGGAGCCCAACTGGCCTCACCCAGTGGATCTTCCACCAGGCCGCAGGTGGAGCTGCCCGCCAGTCCCCCGACGTGCGCCAGCACTCCTCAGCCCTTGGGCGGTGGATGGGACTGGGCGCCTTGGAGCAGGGGGCGGCGCTCATCAGGGAGGCTCAGGCCGCGCAGAAGCCGCGGGAGGGGGTGTGGGGGGGGACAGAGACTCAGGCATGGCTGGCTGTAGGTCCCAAGCCCTGCCCCACGGGGAGGCAGCTAAGGCCTGGTAAGACATCGAGTGCAGTGCCGGTGGGCCAGCATTGCTGGAGGACCCGGCGCACCCTCCGCAGCTGCTGGCCTGGGGGCTAAGCCCCTCACTGCCTGGGGCCAGCAGGGCCGGCCGGCCGCTCCGAGTGCGAGGCGGCGAAGCCCACGCCCACCCGGAACTCTAGCTGGCTCGCAAGCGCCGCGCGCAGCCCCGGTTCCCGCCCGTGCCTCTCCCTCCACACCTCCCCGCAAGGCGAGGGAGCCAGCTCCGGCCTCGGCCAGCCCAGAGAAGGGCTCCCATGGTGCAGCGGCAGGCTGAAGGGCTCTTCAAGAGCAGCCAGAATGGGCGCCGAGGCCGAGAAGGCACAGAGAGCGAGCAAGGGCTGCGAGGGCTGCCAGCACGCTGTCACCTCTCAATAGGGTTATTGTGAGGATTAAATGAGATGATATGTGTAAAGGATTCAGCACATGGTAGGCACACAATAGATGTTACCTATTATGTAAAGCAAACATCTAAATGAGAAGTCACCAAGTCCTGAGCACCTGCCTCCCTACAAGAATCTTTCTTCATAAAATTAACTTGCTCCTCTATCAAAAATACTCATCAAACACTACATATTATCATTTGTTTATTGCTTATATTCCCTAATAGGCCATGAGCTCCCTAAGCACAAGGATTTTGTCTACCTTACTCTCTACTCTCCACAAAATCAAGTGCATAGAAAACACTCATTAAATGCTTACTACACAAGTCACTGAATACATCTTTTGGCTAAAGTCCACTACCCACTTGAGGTACTGCCACTCACCTCTAAACCAACATTTTTCCCTAAGCTTGGTTATCTTAATCATCTAATTAATATGATTCTTCTTAAATTTTCATAGTATTAGGATCTATATTGGAGGGAAAGGAATAAGAATGAACATTTGTTGGGTATCCATTATTTGACAGACTTTATGTCTTCATTTCTAATTTCACACAGTCTTATAAAGTGGGAATTGGAATAGCCCACTTTGCCTGTGAGTAAACTAAAGTTCTAGTTACACCCATTGAGAATCCCTATTTCTTTCCATCACAGCGTTTATCTCAGTTTGCAATTACACACTCAAGTGTGATTATTCGTCTAATGCTATCTTTCACCAGACTGTAATGTCAAAGATAGCAGAGAAGGGTCTGCATTTGCACATAACAGCACCTAACAAGCAGGCATATAATAAGTATAGGGCTACATAGTAGGTATGTAATAAACATTCAGTGAATAAATGAGTGGAGTGAGCATAGGGGTAGATGTCAAAGAAATCTGGCTTCTTGTAGTGTTTAAATTCCACAGGCACCATTTTTTCTTAGCAGGCAATATTCGCAAGGAGAAGAACTAGACCCCATGGAGTCTGAGGCGTTTCCAACACTAATAAAAGAGTACCTGATTCATATAGCTATGGCTGTGATTAATAGAGTGCATTTACTATTGTGTGAGCAAATCCCATTCCCTGTGACAAATGTATTCTATACATGAAATGAACAGTACAACATTTTACAGGCTTCACGGTCAACAGTTACATTCCGGGAAATTTTTGACGTTGAACGAATATTCCAAGAATAAATAACTCAAGAAGAACCTGTGACTATATCTCTAGAAGCCTGTTGCCGCTTGTCAGTGAAACGAATAGAGTACAGAGCCTATTTAAATGTAAATTTAAATACAACATTTTCTCCACCTTTCTGCTCTCTTTGTTCCTTGTGATCCGGAGGTTACAGGACTATATATATTCTCCAATACACGCGTGTATAGGGATTTGGGGTTTTTGCTTTCGGTTTTATGCAAGACTAAATCAAGGTATTTGGGGATTTGAATGTTCTGTTCCCACAGTTAGGGAGGAGGAAATGTGCTCTGAAAACAGAAGGAAAGTACTCTGGGGCGGGGGCTGGGGGGACCACCGTGGGGCCCATCCTCAGCCTAGGACGCTGTTGCTAGGCAACTCCTTGCGTTCTCAACTCCCGCCCGAGAACCACTTCCCGGGCCCTCATTGCCAAGGAGATCGACGCCCCAACTCAGCCCTGCCGTAAACACGCGCGGTCTTGCGACAGTGCCGCGCCTGCCGCTACGTGCGCGCCCTCTGCCCCCATCTCCACTCTCCGCCCGGCCGCCATTGCCTCGTGCCCGCGCCGGTCGGTTGGTGGCGCCTTTGTCCTACGGCGGGCAGGTGGGCCGACGCGGAGGCGGCAGCGGCGGGCCTGAGGCGAAGGAGCGGCCGGGAGCCCGCCGCGCTGGTAGCGGTGAGTGCCGGGAAGCGCTGGCCGTCAGCCGAGGTGTGGGGCTGACGGGCAGGCCTTTGTGGGGGGGGCCTGGCCGGACGGGGAGGCTGAGGCGGGAAGGCCCACTCGACGCGCGGCCACGGTCTCGGCTCCTCTCCGGGTGCGCGCGGTGCTGCGCATGCCCGGTGCGGGGCGCGGCCGCCTCCGGCTCCCGTCAGGCCCAGGCCCGGCTGGCCGAGGCGGCCTATGGTCCTCTGTGGTGGACGCAGGTCGGCGGCGTCGCGTTGCAGCCGCCTGTCTGTGCACGAACGGTCGGTCACTAGGAGTCCTCAAGGCTTCTCTGGTTGAGCCGCACACCCCGCACCACCCTGTCGAAACGGTGGAGTCGCTCGCCCGCGGGTCCTCAGCGAGTCAGTGGCGCAGTCGGGATTCGAACCGGGCCCAAGGCATCCCGTGGCACCGGGTGTTCTCCAGGCGTGCAGCGGCGAGCGGTGTACGGAGCGCTGTCCCCCGTCACCGCCTCGCGGCCCCTGACCGCATTCTCGGGGTGTCTCCTTGTCGTGTGACACCCCACGCGTTTTGTAGGCGCGGACCTCGGGCCCAGAGAACGGGGAGAGGAACTGTGCCCGGGTTTACCACGTAGCTCAGCGCCAGCGTCCGATCCGGCCGGCTTTCCAGGCTCCCGGCGCGGGGCACTGTCCGCTCCCCGCCAGCAGGCGTGGGGCTTTTCTTAGGACGGCGTTGCCCACGTTTCAGTCTCGCGTTGCACCTTTATGTCCGTGGACCATCTGTACTGCTGTTTACCAAATGTTACATTTTTTAAAAAATTCAAACTCTTTTTTTCTTCTTAAATATATTTAAGGCGGCAACTTCAATCACAAACCGGGTACTGGAAAGCCAGTTATTTTTCTAATGCTTATAAAAAAATAAATATCTGTCTGTTGAAATAAACAGTGCGTCCTTGTTCCTCCTGAAATTATTCTGCGTTCCACACTTTGGGAAACGCTGCCCGAGGAGTAGCTGATTAATTGTGGTTCTTCTGGCTTGCACCCTGTGCACAGAATTTTTCCCTGAGGCAAAGCAGATTCTATGAATGCCCTGGGCTCTTCAGGGATAATGTAACAGCTTTCTTGTTGTAAACTCTTCTCATTGTTGACTTAAAAGTGTTAGTCCCAGGGAACTGCAAGAACTGTGTCCGCTCAGGTGCACCCGATGTGCCTGAATTTTCTTACAGCGTTGTGATGTCGTAGCCCCCGATGGCTTATAAAAAGATGTTTCTACAAATGCTGGGGAAGCTTTTGTGAGTTTTGACAACTGTTAATTTAATGTTTTCTCTATGAGTCAGTCTGGGTGTGAAAACTAACTTCGTGTCGACTTTTTGCAACCAGTAAAGCCCATGCTTTCCATTGTGGATATTAGAAATCAGTTGGCTATTTGTTAACATCCATTTCTTCCTTTATTGTGATTTCTTTGCCTTTCCTTGAGCTCATCTGTCACTCTTCAGATTGCCTTTGGAACCTCTGACACTTCTGTTAACCTAAAACTTAGAAACACTGATTTTCCTTGTAGAATGTCCTAGCAAATCCATATTGCAAGGCTCATTGGAAGGAGTTTTTCTAGATTCAATTTGCTCAATGTTGGATACCTGTGAACACCATAAGTTTAAAGGAGGCATTGACAGATTAACTTATTTGTAAGTTAATAGTGTGTTCATAAAATCTGTTTATGTGAATGTAAGAGCAGATTTAATTTAAATCATTGACAGGAAAGTCGGATAAGTCAGTTCAGGCTTATTCAAGTTTTCTTCCCCTCCCCTCAAAGGCTGTGTAAAAAAAATATATATATGTATATGTATGTGTGTGTGTGTGTATCTCTCCCCCTGTTAAAAACATGTTTCTTTGGGGTTACCTTGGTATGATCACAATGTAGAATTTATGTAAGGCTAAGGTCATTTTCTTCACATTTCTGAGAATTTGATTTAAGCCCGGCGTCCATTTCAGAACTTCAGCAAATGGAAACTCATCTACCAGTGCTTGAGAGCTAAGAAAAAACAACTTGTTTGTTTTGGTTTTATTTTTGTTTTTTTCTGAGACGGAGCTTCACTCTTGTTCCCCAGGCTGGAGTGCAGTGGTGCGATCTTGGCCCCCGGGTTCAAGCAATTCTCCTGCCTCAGTCTCCTAAGTAGCTGGGATTACAGGTGTGCGCCACCACACCCGGCTAATTTTGTATATTTTTAGTAGAGACGGGGTTTCTCCATGTTGGTCAGGCTGGTCTCGAACTCCCGACCTCAGGTGATCTGCCCGCCTCTGCCTCCGAAAGTGCTGGGATTACAGGCATGAGCCACCGCGTCCAACCAGAATAAACAACTTTTGGAAAGACTTTAGAAGTCTGATGAGAAAAGATTTAATGGTTTGAAACTTCATTTTAAATAATCATTGCAAGTAGTCCATGTTTATGACCTGCAGATGGCAGTGCCTTTGTGTAATGTTTTACTACTGTGAGGATTAATAAAATTTAGTTGTGCTTTTAAGAATGGAAAATCTTCACAGGAAATACATTAAACTTTTTCTTCCCTTCAGTTTACGTTGTTCTCTTGTTTTTGACTCCTCACGTGAAGAATGAAACGTCTATTCCTGAAGTCACTGTTACTCTTAGTGTAGTAATGATAATAACATACAGCCAGTAGTGCATATGGTAAATACTAAATCATTTGCTCCTGCCCGTCATCTTATGAGACTGATAAACTAGTATGATCTTTTTATATATAGGGAAATGATGACTCAAAGAGGTTAGATTTCTTGCCCCAGATCACATAATTAGTAGAACATATTCAAGACATCATTGGAGATAATTGATTTCAGTGTCAAGCAAAATTGGGAAATGTTGAGCTATAGTGGTGTCCTTACTCCAGAACTTCTCAGAGGCATTTATATGCTAAATATGTGCAATGTCAATATCCGAGAGAGGAAGTTGTCATGGTGCCTTTCTCCTGCTATCCTCTCATGAATATTTTGAAGTAATAGTGTTCCTCAGAACTGACTACTCTTTCTACTATGCTGTATTTCCTCTCTGTACCTTGTGGTTTATTAATGATTACTGCATATCTTTGAGACAGGTGCTTTTAAAGCTCAATATCAGCTTTTTTTGTGCCAAAATAGTTGTCCTGTGAACAGCACATATATTTGTTTAGACCATTCTGCTTAAGCAGAGTTAAATTGTCAAAAAGTTAAAAGAGCAATGACTAACAGAATTATCCTCTATGTTACTCTCATTAATGAGAGTCATTAATGACAGGATCAGGGTAAAGCCACTGTCTCAAGCAGCAGTACATTAGAGAAATATGAAGTATATTGACAGCTAAATGTATAATACCAGCATGCGTGCTGCTTTTTAAATGGTGGTTTTGTTACCACCAGATATGAATATTTATGGGGATGGTCATCTTCATTCTTTATCTTTTCACTTAAAAAAAGAGATAATAGGTCAACTGGACCAATTTTATGTTAAGGAACTAGTTCACCGCATAAGAATCGGAACTTTTCCAGACATTCTATGTAAAGACCAGACAACTTTAGGCAAGGGTCAGGGCAGCTTAAGTTGCATTAGAAAACAGAGTGTCTTGTCTTATACCTTTAGCTCTGTAAAGTATCTTAAGGCTGGGTACAGTGGCTCACACCTGTAATCCCAACGTTTGGGGAGGCTGAAGTGGGAAGATCCCTTTTGATAGAAGTTTGAGACCAACCTGGACAACATGGTGAGACCCTGCAAAAAAAAATTAGCCAGGGTGGTGGTGCATGCACCTGTATTCCTAGCTACATGGGAGCCCTTTATTGAAAGTAAAATCATGACTTTTTCAATTTTTTTCTCCTTCAGTGTCAAACCAATGGTCTTTGAAGAACGTTACTAAAATGGGCAATATTTTGAATGTCTTACATTTAAATACTCCCTCACCGCATTTGGGGATAATATACATAAAGTTTCGTTAATTTAGCTTCATTGAGACTCTGTGGTAGTTCAGTTTATAGCCCCCAATAGACCCTCTTGCCACTAGATTCTTCCTTGTCCATAGCATAAAGTGTTTTGCAATCTGGATCTGGTCTAACTCTTCATGTTATTCCTCTCTCTTTTCTTCCTCCTATCCCCGTGTTCCCAACACCAAACTTCCTGTAGTTTTTCTAATTTATTATGTCCTTCACACCTTTCCTTTACCTTTGTATGTTCTGGGATGACTTTTCCCTTTCTGGTAAACTCCCACTCATTCCTCAGGACCCAGTTTAAATGTTATTTTTAAGCCTTCCCTGCCTCCTCCCCCATTCACCCCCACCCCCTCCATACACACATTCTTCCTAGTCTCCTCTCTGCTCAGTTCCTCTCGCCTGCCACACACATACACAAAATTAGGACTCCATTATCTCTGCCGTAATCCCACTTTAGATTATATTGTAATTATCTGTGTACTTGTGCCTCTCCTTTATTAAATAAACAGTGAACTCCAGGCCAGGCATGGTGGCTCATGCCTATAATCCCAACACTTTGCGGGGCTGAGGTGAGAGGATCACTTGAGCCCAGAAGTTCAAGACCAGCCTGGGCAACATAGGGAGACAGTATCTCAAAAAAAAAAAATTAGCTGCGTGTGGTGGTGCATGCGTCTTGTCCCAGCTACTCAGGAGGCTGAGGCAGGAAGATCGCTTGAGTTCAGGAGTTTGAGATTGCAGTGAGTTATGATCGAGCCACTGCACTCCAGCCTGGACAACAGAGCTGAGACCCTGTCTTTTTTAAAAATTAACTTCTTTAAGGCATGGACTTTAGCTGTGTCATTTCCACATGTATAAGGCCTGGGACATGTGTGACACATAGTAGGCATTTGACATTATGAATCAATGAAGCATTCAATGTATTAATTATAAGCTATCCTTTTCACATTCGTCACTTGTTCTCCACTTGTACAGTTTAGTTGAAAATTTGCCAGTTTTAAATCTGTATTTTAAAATTTTAAGCGGCTCAGACTCTTTTTTTGTAGTTTAGATTAGCTCAAACTTTGCAAATCCAAAATCATTTTTTCCTCAGCTGATTTTTCTCCTTGAGTCAAATAGCTAACACAGGCAGAATATCCATTTTGTCAGAAAGGAAATATAGATTCAGAGAAATCAAATGACTGGAGTAAATTTCCCAAAGTAAGGACCACAGCTCAGATTTGCTATCCCCAGCCAAATGCCCTTTCCTTAAAAGAATAAAAAAGGTAGGAAATTAAATGTTGATAATTTTTGTCAGAAGGGTTGTAGTGAATGTTAATAGCAAACCCCAGAAACATTGTAGTTTGAGGTAATGGAAACTGAAGTAGTCATTGAATAAGTAGGTTCTACCCTATTGGGTGTCCCTGGGGCATTTAAGCAATGGAGTGTCTAGCATAGACTGGACCTTTTCCAGGTTCCATCAGTATTTGATCAGGGAGTCCTAGCAAGAATATTCTAAATGGAAAGCATGTCTTTCCACTCCCTGTTGGAGGCAGCATAGCATAATGTTTAAGTACTTTGGTGTAAGAAAGACCTGGGTCTGAGTCTTAGCTCTGCCTCCTGATAATTGTTTGGCCTGTCACTTAATTTCTCTAAACTTCAAATTTTCTCATTTGCAAAGTAGAAATTATAGTAGTATTTAACTCCAAGAGTTGTAAAAGGATTGAATGAAATAATACACATAATGTTCTTAGTACACAGGCTCAGGAACAAAATAAGCATTCCGTAAGTATAAACTATTGTTTCCCCCATTTCTGTTCCCAGGAATAATATTCTAATACAGTTAAAGGTGTAATAATTATTTTAATTGGAGAATAAAGGAGATAATCAAATATGAGGGATAGTATTCAAAGTGAACTTAAAGGGTTGATTTAGAAAGAGCAAGCATAGCATTCTCTTATCCCTGACTTGTTACAATATAACTCATTACAGTATCCCTGATGTTGCAATATATCATCAAAGTTGTCTTCGTAAATATAGTTTAGCGAGAAGTCCTGTCATTTCCCCTCCCAATTTGGGGGATTTAATGTGTGATACTCGCTGTCTTGTCAGTATGGTTTTCCTAGTGGCATTATCTTTATCAGCACGTATTTCCACTTTAGTAATTCTTGATTGTTAGTTGGTTTTCAACTAAGCCTTTTAGAGAGTTTTATGTCATTTGTAGTCAGTTATTAAAACAGTATAGGCTTCTGGGTTCTTTGAACAACTGGTGGTGGTACTGTCACTAAGTGTTGTAGTTCATGTGGCTGTCAAAAGACAAAATTACAGCACACTTAGTTTAGAGATCTCAATTGGCTTTTATTTGCAACTCTAGAATTGGGCAACACCTCATTCTATAAAATAGAACAAGTGTTCCAATGAGCTGAGCAGAGGAGTTTGGCTTTATAAACAGAGAAGGGAGCTGAGGAAAGCAGAGACAAGGAACAAAAAGCAGATTGGTCATTTCAGTTACTTTTCTTGTGAAGGGTAAAGCAGTGCAGACTTCCTTTTCATGCTGGCTGAAACTGGCCTATTTGTGGATTTGGCCATTATTTATCTCCTGATTTCGCAGAACGTCAGAAAAAGATCTTTGTCTTGGCTTGATAGCGTGGAACTTCATCACGAGTTTGGTTTGGTCTTTGGGCCTAGTTCAGGAGCTCAGTCCAAAGCAATGGCCTCCTGGAAATTTTCTTTAACATCGCTCTTGTTATTCCTAGTCCTCATTGTTTTCTGTGGCTGTAGCTTGTGAACTATAAAATCTGGTTTTAAGATGAAAAGAGTTGTTTTATGATTGTACAATTAAAAAATAGGTAGAACAAAGTAGTTTTTGGTACTGTGAGTGAAAGAAACATGCATTTTTATTTATAGCGTTATCCAAGGACCATTTTTTGAACCCTGTCTGGCATATTAGTCTAAAATAAAATTGTGGATTAGACATTGTGTATTTTGGGAGTTCTTCACCCCATTCTTTTGTGGTTTATAATGGTTCTGCCATTTCCAGCATGTTTTCTAGATTATTTTCCAGTTTTTTTCCTTGTATGTAAAGCTCTTTTTCTTGTCTAAAAATTCTTAACTGAGAAGTGCTTTTAACTGTTTTCAGACCACCACTTGGACACTATAGATATTCAGGCCAAGATAAAGCACTTCATGGTGATTATGATGATTTTGAATGGCATTCACATTGCTGGTATAATTAACAAAGTGTAGAAGTACCACCCAAACTGAAGTGAAGAAGACACTGAGAGATGACTTTTGGTCTTAAGGGCAGTTGGCCAGAATGAAGTATAGCAGAAGGGGAAAGAAGTACCATTTCTTCCCTTTTCTATTCAGAGGAGACATCAGACCTCTCCTTGGAAGAGATTCCCAAGTTGCCACTTCCCTCTTGTTGATTAATTTTTCTTCAATCATAGTTCCCCATCTAATGTCCAGAAAGATCTCCAAATTGTCTTTCTACCTTTTTTTCCCTTCTTTACGTTAACACCATTTCTATTTCCTCGGTGTTGATTATATCTCTCTATAAGGATTTAGGAGAAAATAATCTGATTATTTAATACAAAATAAAACTATAGATTAGATACTGTGTCTTTCTTTGGGAATTCTTCACCCCATTCTTTTGTGGTTTAAAACGGTTCTGCCATTTCCTACATGTTTTCTGGATTATTTCCTGGTTTCTTGCTTTTATGTAAAGCCCTGAGTTGGTGCTTTAGCAGTCTCAATATTTGCATTTTCAAAGAAAATCTTTTTTAAATGAACCCCCTGCTTCCAATTGACAGGTTTTCAAATTCTGTGACAAAAAAATAGGATGAGGCAAGTTTTTTCTTGACTTCTAAATCTTTGCTCTCCGTGATTAGTTCCTTAAAGTTATTTATTCTTCTGTATTTCTGAACTCATGGATTTCCCATAAGTTCTATGTGCACATGTGTTAGGATTTTTTGGGTGTATGGGGATTGGCAGTAATGTTGGTGGTTGTGTTTTTACAACTCTCACTGAAAACTCCCCAGCCCTACCCTAATCTGAGCAATTCCATTAGATAGAAAAAAAAAAAAAAATCACGTCTCATTTTCTCCATACGTCAGCCAAGATGGAAATTTAAGGAACTCTTAAATAGAGATGAATAAACAGATACTTGACGTACTACACTAAAAGTTTACTAAACCCTAAAATGAGACAATGATCTGAAAATTCTTGTTTTTGCAGAAGAAACATCCCATGCTGTCAAATATAAATACTTTGGACTACCCAATGAAAATAGATACTAGGAGGCAAATTACAATCAAAATGGTTTAAAGATATAATCTTGAATGTTCTTTAATCTTTCAAGTAATTACAAAAAGATTCCACCAGCTTCAAAGTAAAATATTTATGTCCTTCATTCTAACCAGAACTGGTTTTGTTCCAAAGATATAGTATACATGACCATGTGATTTCCCCAGTTCTGTATATAGGTGCTAACAAAACTGGCTATAATTACACAGTGTAATATTCCTTTTCATATGTAGAGGGCAAATTATTGGTAATAGAATCCTACCAATTAAAGTAATACTATATGTGTTGTACTCTTACCTGAATGTTTGCCCGGTCTAGTCAGTGTTTAGATGTGAGTTTTCTTTATTCACAAGACCATTTAATAATATATGAACTCCTGCTGAAGTTATATATATTTTTTAATCTTAATACACACCAGTGTATTCCAGAGACACCTTGAAAACTACTTAAAATACTCAAAGATATTATATTTCTCTCTGAATCATAGCCAACCTATATAATTAGAAAGTGGTACACAGTAAGTGAACAGACTCAGTAAGTTGTAAACCTGAACTAGTATTCTTCACAATTACGTATAATAGAACTAGATATTCCCTATAAGGCCTGTCATTATATAATTTGTAATTTAGACCATTATAAACTTTAAGACTTGTAAATTGTGAAAGTACTGCATGCAGTAGCAAAGCTGTGGTCAGATATTACTGGCCAAGTCTTACATAGAAAATATTTTCAGGTTTTTTTAAAATAGAGGGATTATATCTTGTGTCTGTTAATTGAAAAGGTAAGAATCAATTTAAGATATACTTCACTATTTAGCTTTATATTATCTTCAGTTTTGTCAGCCATTTTTCTAGACAAATTAGAGACTTCTGATTTAAAATGGAATTGAAGATTACCCTTATTTGATCAGGAACTCTAAAGTTGGCAACATAGCAGCATAAAATCTCTACCAGACCTCTTAGTTTCTTGTTATTGCTGTGGTCTTTCATGTGATAGGAATCTGGTTGGGATTTTTAAAACACATAATTATTATTTTAAAGCACTCGAATTATGTGAGTACTTAATACCGTTTAATGTCATTAGATACACTATTAATTGTTTAATACGGAAAAAGGGGAACAAACTATACTGCAGCAGAAAGCAGTTTTATTTCTTCATTCATCTGAAGTATGAAATTTGTAATGTATTTATTTAGCTTTAAGTCATATGAAAATTGTCAGGTGTTATTTTGGGGCATAGATTTCTTAATATGTGGTGTTTATTATTCACTTCAATTTTTGTAAAGCAGGTAGTCTTTGTTTTTAGCAAAGCAGGCTTTAGCTATACAAATTTGCTTTTCTTTAAGCTTGTGTGATTCTACTTTTCTCCCATATCTAGTTCTATACGCCAGCCTTCTCTAATGAAAACAACTTATGAGGAGTGTTTTATTACCTAACCCTACTATACCAAATGCCAGTCCTTATTCTTGGTTATCTGTCTGTGAAGGTTGTAGATGTTAACAGGTCATATTCTTTGTTTATTAAAAATAATAATAATAATTTTCTTTCCTGCATGTTATTCTGGAAGATTCTATCCAGTGGAATTCAACACAAGACACACTAACAGGAGGCCCTGCTTCATGGGATATTGGAAGTTTTAAGACAATGAAATCCAGCTATTACTTCTTAGTAACATAAAATAGAATTATTTGCCTTTGCTCTTTTGTTTTTTAAACTCTCCTTATCTTCCCCCCTACTTTCTTCCTCACAAAAAGAATCTTACAGCTGCTTTCTAAGAGTTTAGAAAACAACCTTTTCCTCCCCTTGGAGGGAATGTGTCAGGTCTAGGTCTTGGCAGAGTGTTAAAGCATTGACGTAATTAGTTTAAGACAAATTACGTGTTAACTAGAAAACGAAGGGACATTTCTTACCAAGCCGTGACAATGTACTACCTTAACTCAATAATAAAAATTGCCCAAGTGACAGTGTGTCTCTGCTGAATGGCTTTTCTTACACCATCTGGTTGTCATTGTAGTTTTTTTGTTGTTGTTGCTTTCATTTGAAATGTGCTGATGATCTTGTTTTTATTCCGTAGCATTGAACAGATGGGTTGATTATTCTTTTCAGATATTAATAAGGCAGCGGAAAGAAGAAATATGAATACGGCTCCATCAAGACCCAGCCCCACACGAAGGTAAAGTACCCTGAAGCCGTGAGTTACCTTGGGAGAGTTGGGCTCTGGGGAGTTAAGCCCAGCTTCGTACACCAAAGGTCTTTTCTTCCCCCCAACAAGTGAAACGCTCAAGCAAACAATAAGAACATGAACCCTGTGTGAAGGGCCTTGCTGCTTTTTGTAAACATACATCAGGAGATACAGAGGAAGCTTTGTGTTTTCGGTGGCAAATCCAGCAAGTTCAGCTTGCAACATGAGTTGCAGGCAATTGGAAGAGGATAAACCTCTGTCTGTCCCCAGCTCACGTGTCATTGGGAGCCTCCAGAGCAGAAGGAGTGCCCCAGAGTCATTGGTGTATGCCATGCTGCACTGCAGTGGGCAGCAGAGATTCGACTCTTCATTCCAAATGGCTGCCGGTCCAGATGTTAACCCAGGTTTACGGAAAGTGCTGCTTGAGAGATTGCTGCTGTGCCTGTGCTGCAGATCCCCTGTTTGCTCACATACTTGGGTTATCTGTTTGAGGGGAAATAAAAAGGGCAAAACACTCCAGCTCTCGAAGGTCTCCCTTTTTCTTAGCTTTCACGGAAATCGAGGGTGTTTTCCCAATGTATTCTTCCTTCCGGTGTATACAAAAGAGATGATCCTGGTGTGTACCCTCAAGATACACATTAAATTGGTCCCTTCTCTCAAAGAAGAGCTTTATTAATGATATCATTTACACCAAAAATAAAGATATTGTATTCAATTGTTCTGGCCCCATAACAGCACACAAGTGGATGCAGTTTTGTGTAGAGGGCAGACAGATATGATATATTTCATATGAATGATGTATATCATATCTGGTGTCTCTTCAAGGCCCAAATGGATTAATTGATTTTGCCTTGCCTCTAAGTAAAAAAGCCAGTTTTGCCCAGAAACATAACTCTGTACCACAGTAAACTGCATTTCCTACAGTGAACTGGACAGTGCTGCATACAGTGAATCCTCGTCTGTACTGGTAGCTCCACTGGTCACCTTGTGAACCCAACTAACTGAGCATTACACATAACATAGAGCTGTCCTGCTTTTGGACAAAAACACCTGTATTTTGTTACCTACTTATGAAAGAATGTCCACTGTGTGTTTCATGTATATACTCCTACTTGGATGTGAAATTCTAGCTACCGGGAATAGATTACGCATGCCCACTCTGCAGTTTAAGCAGACCCTAAGGGCAAGGTAATGCTGCTGGTTTCATTCAGTTGGAGTCTTTGTCCACTCTGCCTGTGCAGCAGAGTTGAATCCAATACCATAGCTACAGCTATATACCACAGCTGTCATGTGTGGATTCCCTGGCCATTCGTTGGTTTCACTGCGGAAGCGGGCATGTAAATTGGTATTCTATCTGTTCTCTCTAAGGAATGCCTGCAGCTTGCAGGTAAATACTCTGTTGGTTGATTTGTCTATATGTGTGAGTGTCCTGAAGAACATAAACAAATCCTGCAGAACTTCAGCAGTTCCATATAATGTCTGCTTTCATTAGCCTTCATCTAACCGTGCCACAGATCTTGGGCAGTCCTATCTGTATTGCTCCTTATTTTCCCAGTACAGAATGGAATACAGGTGGATAAGAGTTGCATCTAATGGTCAGAAGTACAGGGTTCCCATTGGAATCTTTAGTTGCCAGGTGGCTTGAAAGGAGATATGGTGTGTATCCAATTTCCAAAGAGCACTAACGTGTGTGTTTCCTGGTGACTTACCGGGAGTGTGGAATTTGTAACTATAAAAGACGCTGACTCCACTAGTAAAATCCTCCCCCTCTCTGTTGTCTCCATGATACTTGGTGATCTCTGGATAATGTCTGTGTGTTTCTGCAGGCAAAACAACAACAACAACAACAACAAACAAGCCACATTGCAGAATAGAGAATAGATCCTGTTTCTTTTATGGATTGAGAAGGGTATTTTATATCATCCTGTTAATGATACTTGACCAAATGCTTTTAACATTTCCAGTTGATTGTAGATATTCAACATTGCAGTGTTGGGGAATGACCAACTTCCCTGGTTGGAACCCAGTAATAGCCGTTGCCAGAGCATTAAATTAAAAATATTAATTCACCCCAATCTAGAAATAGTTTTATCCTTTTTTTAAATAATAGTCCCCGCACAAACAAACATACAGACAGCACTGGAGAGGGCCTTATAAAATGAGCTTCTAGCCAGGCACAGTGGCTCACACCTGTAATCCCAACACTTTGGAAGGACGAGGTGGGCGGATCACTTGAGCTCAGGAGTTCAAGACCAGCCTGGGCAACATGGCAAAACCCCATCTCTACAAAAAAATAGCCGGGCGTGGTGGCTCTTGCCTGTACTCCCAGCTACTAGGGAGGCGTTGAAGCGGGAGAATCACTTGAGTGCAGGAGGTTGAGGCTGCAGTGAGCCGTGATCACACCACTGCACTTCAGCCTGGGCAACAGAGTGAGTCCCTGTCTCAAAAAATAAAATGAGCTCCTTACCAACTATATAAATATACAAGTCACCTTTGTATGCCTTTTAAAATATCACATTCCTCAGAAATCAATTGTAAAATGAGGTCATTTGGTGGTGTGGATAGGGCAGTGACTTCCTGCTTTATTTACAATCAACAGGAGGGACAGCTAGGCTAATTCAAATTCCATTAACAATCCATCTTCCCCTTGGTGATATTTCCCTAGCTGGGTTCCTCAGCATGTTATTTAACATGATGAAGTTCCATACAGTCATGTTTATTTGCTTCAGGGAAGAATGATGGTCACAGTTAGTAACCCCATCTAAAAACCGAGCTAAGAGTCCCAGTTTTTTACCTTAAAAAAAAAAAAAAAAAAAATTTAACATTGTATTCAAAATCCCAGTTTTTTACCTTAAAAAAAAAAAAGACAAGTTTAACATTGTATTCAAAATAGAGAGCACTAACATTTTAATCATTGTCCTGATCATACTTTATCTCTTAAGATATACTAATAGGGCAGACATAAATTGCAAAGAGTAGGCAAGACGGGCAAGTAGTTAACCTGGAAGGGGCAAATCATTTAACTGAGGGTGAACACTGGGTACCTCCTTTGGGTGCATGCTTCCAGTCAAAGCCTTGAGATAACTCCAAATGTATCAATAGTTGACAACAACAAACTGCCTTTATTTGGCAGCCCTAATCGTTTTGTGTGCCCCCAGCCACAGGGGATGCATCATTCACAGGGGAAAAAAAACACTACCTATGGCAAATATTTCCTAAAGTTATACCTCTACATTTTTAGCACTTTCTACGTTTAATAAGAATATTGGTATAAGCATACTGGCAAGACCTTTATGACACCTTGTTTTGCTGGACTTAACGTAGGTATCTTTGGGAGTTTTCACAGGATTATCACCTCTTCAAATGTTTCAGTAAACCACAGTTCTGCTGGCTTTGCTCTCTATTCAGTAATATGCCGCCCTGATGACTTCAGCTGTCAGTGTATGATTCTGACAATATCGGCCCAGCCAAGCACAGAACTCTGCATGAGGAATCTCTGCTCTGGATCATATTTCAGTCTGAATTCTTATCATCTAACTCTTGAGGGCCACTTCATTGAACTCCTGTGAGTACCTTGCATAGTTACCATGCAAGTTGTCAAGCATCGATACTAAGCATTAGTCCTTCTTCAAAGACAGGATCATGATTCCGGTTGTGCCTTAGATGTCTCAATTACCATCTTCAGCTCAACACCTTGACAGTCCAGATCTTGTAGCATATCTTTATGCAGACGTGGCCTCTAGGTACCAGAAGTAAGACTGTACTTCTGAATGACTTAAAGAAGAACAAATAGAATTAACTTGTCTACATCCAAAGCTCTGCAGAGGATTTTTCCCCATATATTTGTGAAAGATGTTAAACCTGGTATCTCTTTGGTGAAAGTCATTGGGTATCAGCTCATCAGAAATAATCTGGCTGTAGACAGGTTTCTTATATGACCTGAAATGCTTTCTGCTTATCCACAGGGCCTTAATGCCTTTGATTATTGCTTGCTCCTTGGGTGTGAGACAGCCCTTGCTCTAGGTGGGCCACAAAGAAATTCCAGGTTGTGATTACCTCTGCAGTAACACTTGAAGAAGTCATCAGTTCTCAGCAACTGCCACCTCTACCAATAAGAAAGTTCTGTTTGTGCTGGAGAAGGTCGTCAGTGCTTCCTAAGGAAAAGCATAGACGTGTAAAATTTGGGTCTGTGAGGTGTGATATCTCATTGCACCCCTGTATCCTACCTCCACCTAATGGCAATATTCTGGACAAGTCTGTTGTCTCCATTTCTAACAGTAGCATGAAGCCCTCCTGGTGGATCAACATCATACAGCAGCCAGTCATTTAGATGATGATATTTGTGGACAGTATATCTGTGACAGAAGTTTGAAGAGCTAATGAAGGATTTTTCAGGGTCAGAAAGAGGCTGGCCCTCCCAAGGAAGACATTCCAGTGAACAGAAGAGAAGAAAGGAGATGCTGACCTTTGCAGAAAAGAAAGAAAAAGACGGGTCTTTCTCCCTGACCGTCTGTAGAACCAAAGCCAAAGAAAACCGTCCTGGATGTGAAGTTTCAGTCTTTTGCCAAAGAGAAATTCAAAGTCCATCACAGTTTTCCAAGATGATTATCTATCAGTTCTTACTCTGTAGGCCGTCAAATGCCTGGTGCTCTGCACACCCCTTTAGTCCTCAGGAAGAGACACATTCCACCAGAAGCTCATCACTTGCCACCAGAGCCATTGTTTTCCCCTTCACCCCTTTCGCTCTTACCTCTCAAATGTTTCCCAGCAATGTGACTATATTCCTCTCAAGGCAAAGAGTATTTGCCTTTTTCCCCCTGCTGAATAGATGAGGAATTTACAGCAGAATTTTAGTTGTGTTTGCCACCTGCCTTCAGTTTGTGGACTCCAGTGCTGAAATGTAACCACTGTTCAGTTTCTTTTTATCCTCTAGTGATGTAGTACCTGAGGGTATGCTGCATTTGGTTCCTTTAGTAAAACACCTCTGGTGCTGTGGGATGATATTGTTAACCTTATTATGCTCCAGAAACCTGATTCTAACCCACTTATCATCTGAGGTCCAGTATCTCCCACAGGAAGCTTTGTCTTCTTGCACTTTGATTCCTGCATACTACTGCCCTTTTGTTAGCTGTAGTCTTGTTTTGAAAAATATGTTGGGGCCAGCAGCAGGAGCCCTTTTGTTCTGAGGAGTTCTTTGTTTGGGTCCTAAAGCAACCTTAAAGGCTTTTTTGTTTTGTTTTCATCTCCAGAAGAACAGCAGTCTACCATAGTGTTTATCTTTTGGAGAAAGGAAAAAAGGCTTTGCCTTTCCTTTTGAGAAAATTATTGTCTTCTTTGTCCCTACTTCCACCATGCGTTTGGTTCTTTTTCCTTTTGTGAATATCACCTCTTCTACATTTTTACCCTGAAGGCACTTGAGAGGGAATTAGTAGTTTTGTTGCACATGGACTTCAGATTATTTGAGGAAAAGGGAGGGGCTTGCCCTCTCAAACTGGAAGATTGAACCCAGACTTTGCGAATCTAGAGTTTTAGTCAACTTGCAGGGATGGACTCTGACAGGTAAGTAAGGTTTTTCAATGGATTCAAAAGAATGAGGACCAAACATAGCACTTATAATACTCCTAAGGTGGTAAATAACATGCTATGACATGCCCCACCCCCATTTCCACCAGCCCAAGGCTTTGTGTGTGGTCTGTGGTCTGTCAGGATCATGATATCTCAGCCCTGATTGCCAAGAACACTTGAAATTGGATTCCACTTCTAATGACTACTTCTAACTGCTCCCCAAGGCAGGTTTATCTGCCGATCATTAATCCAAAAATACTTTGCAGTTGTCCTTTCTCTTTGGATCTTGAGTGTTTGCCCACATTACACGCTACATCAGATGTTGCATGTTAGGAGGATTATATGATATAATAAGGAAAGTTGAAGTAAGAATCTTGGTTAGTCTTCACTTTATTCTAATAAGAAAAATAATGCTTAGCTATCCTCATTTAAAGTCCTTGGTCTACGATATGTTTGCTCCCACAAGTCAGGAATGCTGGTGAACCTTAAAATATATAACAAATATTTTTCATGGAAGCAAAATTGACATTTAAATTGTTTTTGCTGTGCCCATGTGGCTGAGGTGAGGTTTTCCACCAGCTGATGACATCATG
Source organism: Pongo pygmaeus (assembly GCF_028885625.2). Lineage (NCBI taxonomy): Eukaryota > Metazoa > Chordata > Mammalia > Primates > Hominidae > Pongo > Pongo pygmaeus. The sequence continues at coordinate 48,629,992 of NC_072394.2, read as the reverse complement.
ATGAATACCTAATGTGTGTAACCATGGTAGATGACAAAAATAGGAGCAAAACATGTTGCCTGCTCTTGAGAGGCTTACAGTTTAGTAGGATAATTCAATTCATTAAACATTTACTGAACTCCTATGCTGTATCCTAGAGCTACAAAGCCTTCAAGAGAACTTCTTATTTGGTAGGGAAGCCACATAAACAAATAATTACAGAACAGTGTGGTAAGTGCAGTTATAGAAGTTTATACTGGAGCAAGATTCAGTCAACATATGTATAGAGCATCTGTCATATAACAGACATTGTTCTGCATAGTGGGTTTGTAGTGCAGAATCAAAGTGACATAGTTCTTGTCCTTGTGGCGCTTGTAGTCCAGTAGGGCAGACAGACATTAAATAAATATGTAATGTCAATTTGTGATAAATGACAAAAGTAAAAACAAAGTGCTATGAGAGAATTTTAGGGGCAGAAGGTAAACTTTGATTGACTCTAACAGAATCAGGGAGTAGGGGATATTTATATGCTGAGACCTGGAAAATGAGTATAGATCTCTTCCTGCTACTCACGTAAAGGGATCAGGAAAGACGTTGGTTAGTCATAGCTGAAAGGCCAGTGTGGCAAAGAGTGGTGAACTAGGGAGAGGGTGTGACAGGGTTAGAGAAGACAGGAGCCAAGATTATATAGGACCTTCATGGCATTGGTAGAGGTTGTAGGTTGAATTCTAAATACTGTGGGAGCCTGGCACAGCGGCACATATCTATAATTCCAGCTACTTGGTAGGCTGAGGCAGGAGGATCACTTGAGCCCAGGAGTTCAAGGCTGTAGTGTTCCGTGATCCCACCTGTGAATAGCCACTGCACTCCAGCCTGGGCAGCATAGGTGAGATCTCATCCCTATAAAAATAAATACATACTGTGGGAAACCAGTGAAGGGCTTTACATACATAAAAGATCACTGTAGAGTGATCTTTCTGGAGAAAGATTTGAAAAGAGGCAAAAACAGAAATGAGGAGACTGTTTTAGAAGGCCCTTGCTGTGGTTTGAGGGTGAGATGATTATTCACTGGCCTTCAGTAGTGCCAAAGAAGGTAAAGGAAAGTGGGCAGAACTGAGAAAGAATGGAGAAAATTTGGAAATATGGTTGGAAGGGAGGATGAGGCTTTAAGGGAAAGATGACATCCAGTTTCATGGCTTGAGTAACTGAGTAGTTGGATGTGCCATTTACTGAGATGGGAAGGACTGGAGGAGGAGCATGTTTGTTGGGGAAGATCAAGAGTTCAGGGCAGGTTTTACGGAGAAGGTAATCCTTAAAGCGGGTCAGACATAAGACGTTGTTGTAAAAAGGTAAATGCCAGATCAAGATGAGTAATACAGATAGAAAGTGCCCTGAGCTGAGCAGAAGAGATCAGCAGTTAGGAAGGGTAGGGAAGGTTTCTTGGAAGACATGGGACATGAACTTGCCTGTGTGGATTGGATGGTACTTGGATTAGTGCAGGAAAAATATTCCAAGTATAGAAATCATATAAATAAAAATATTGAGATAGATTATGTCTTGTGAGTTATCTCATAAGAATTAAGTAGAACTGAGGAGGTTGAATTAGAAATGAGAGGGAGATAATAGCTGTCAGATTTATTAGGCTTTCTAACGTAGAAGTTGGCATTTTAGGATAGTTAGTGTATTTATGTGTCGAATGAATTGAAAGCGAGTAGGTTGATTTTTAATTTTGTGTTTTGGAAACTTGTTGGTGTCAGAATAGAAATAAGGGCTTGGATTGGACTTACAAATCCAATGGGAATGGAAAGAAAAAGTGAACGGGACACAAGTGACTTTATTGGGATAGGGGAGGAAAAAGCATAGTTAATATTCAAGAACTTAAAACTTGATAAGTAGAAAGATGATTTTGTCAGAAGTGGAAAAGTGGGGAATGGGACTGATGGGGTTGGGGTAAGAAGTTTTTAATTTTAAATATGTTGAAGAGGAGTTTCCAGTGGGTTGAAACATCTCATGAAGAACATTGAGTCAGAGCAGACAAAGCATATCTGTGACTTCACTATTCAGGTTGTTGTTTTGTTTTGTTTTGTTTTGTTTTGTTGTTTTTTTTTTTTAAAACCATCTTGAGCAAAAAAGAATCAGGTTCTACGTAAACCCTCAGATTGAGAGATACCACTACTCAATAGCCCTGACAAAACAGAGAAACAGATTGTTCTTGATCCTTTACTGTATGTATCTCAGTAATTTTTTCCCCTTAATTTCATTATCCTGCCAAGATAATTCAAGTGAATTTTCCATACTTTAAGGACAGTTCCTTTGATCGCTTTTATAAGATTGTGCCATTCGCTCTTTTTTTCTTCATGAATCTTGCCTCCTTACTCTGTCCCTCCAACTTTTTACCCTTGTCTCTTTCAAGCAAGTCTGGTGGAAAGACACTTTCACTTTGAAAGCGTGATGTATATTGGTACCCAGTCAAAACCTTCAGTTTTTGGTCGTGCATTCTTTTGATGTCCTAATCTTTTGAGATTGTGGAACCTCTAGACTATTTGCTGACCAGATGGATGACTGGCCTTAAATATTTAGTCTTGTTCTGTTTGGCTGCCCTGTTTTAGAGAAAAATGCTTGGAGGGTGGGGGTTTTCTCGTATGAAGAGCTGATGGGTTGGCTACTTTCAATTTCTTTGTCTTAGCATTTTCTTGCTACCTCCCACAGGGATCCATATGGCTTTGGAGACAGTCGAGATTCAAGGCGTGATCGATCCCCAATTCGAGGAAGTCCAAGGAGAGAGCCCAGGGATGGCAGAAATGGCCGGGATGCCCGGGACAGCAGAGACATTCGAGACCCCCGAGACTTGCGGGACCACAGACATAGTAGAGACTTGCGGGATCACAGAGACAGCAGGAATATGCGCGACGTTCGGGACGTGAGGGATCTTAGAGACTTTCGTGATGTAAGAGACTCTAGGGATTTTCGAGATCAGCGAGACCCCATGTACGACAGATACAGAGACATGAGAGACTCCCGAGATCCTATGTACAGGTACATAACGTAGTTACTCTGCTTGTTTTTTCCAGAGTTCTTTTTGTGTATGTTCTGCTAAACTAATTGAAAGCTCTGTAAGAGCAGTAATTTTATCAGCCTTTTATTTCTAGTGACTGTCAAGTGGTAGATGTGCTGCTGCTCAATAAATTTTGCTGAATGTATGAATGATTTTAAACATTTTTTAACAGAAAATAACAGTGTTGGAAAGGTATGGAGAAATTGAAACTCTCAGAAATTGTAGGTAGGAATGCAAATTGGTATAGCCACTATGGAAAACAGTTTGGCAGTTCCTTAAAAAGTTAAACATAGAATTACCATATGATCTATCAGTTCCGCTCCTGAGTATACACTCAAAACCATTGAAAAGAGGGACTCAGATAGTTGTACATGAATATGCATAGCAGTACTATTCACAATAACCAAAAGGTAAAAACACTCCAGATGTCTATCAGCAGATTAATGGATTTTTTTTTTTTTTCTTTGAGACAAGGTCTCATTCTGTTTCCCAGGCTGGAGTGCAGTGGCATGATCACAGCTCACTGCAGCCTTGACCTCCCAGGCTTAAGTAATCCTCCCACCTCAGCCTCTCAAGTAGCTGGGACTACAGGCATATGCCGCCACACCTGGCTAATTTTTTTGTATAGACATGGAGTCTCACTATGTTGCCCAGGCTGGTCTTGAACTCCTGAGCTCAAGGTATCCTCCCGCCTTAGCTTCCCCAAGTGCTGAAATTACAGGTGTAAGCCACTGTGTGGATTTGTTTTAAGTGGTGTATTCATATAATGTGGTATCATTCAGCCATAAAATGGAATGAAATTCTGGTCTGTGTTACAGCATGAAGGACGTTGAAAACATTATGCTAAGTGAAATAAGCCAGACACAAGACAAATATTGTATGATTTCACTTATATGAAATATTAAGAATAGGCAAATTTATAGAGACAGAAAATAGATTAAAGATTACCAGTGGCTGGGGAGAGGGGAGTTATTATTTCACAAATACAGAATTTATGTTTGAGGTGATGAAAAATTTTAGATAATGGTGATGGTTGCACAACATTGTGAATATAATGCCACTGAATTCTATACTTAAAAATTGTTAGGCCAGGCGCAGTGGCTCACGCCTGTAATCCCAGCACTTTGGGAGGCTGAGGTGGGCGGATTGCCTGAGCTCAGGAGTTCAAGACCAACTTAGGCAACATGGCAAAACTCCATCTCTACTAAAAAAAAAAAATAATAAAAATAATAAAAATTGTTAAAATGGCAAATTATTGTTACATACATTTGGGTATAATTTTAAAAAGCACAAGGGAGGGACATGTAATGTTTCCTCAAAACTAATATCAATAATTCCTGCCAGTTATTTTGCATTTAATATATGCCAAAGACTATGCTAAGTGCTTTCTGTACATCATCTCCATTCATCATTTTGTGAGACAGGTTAACTCTGTCACACCCACAGAGCTGATAATGCAGTGAGTCCCAGATATAAACCTCGTTTGTCTAATCCCAAAGAATTCTCTAGATGATTTTTTCAGGATTGGACACAGTTTTATCTTCATGAAAATTTCCTTAACTTTTCAGGAGAGAAGGCTCTTATGACCGATACCTACGAATGGATGACTATTGCAGGAGAAAGGATGACTCTTATTTTGACCGTTACAGAGATAGCTTTGATGGACGGGGCCCTCCAGGCCCAGAAAGTCAGTCTCGTGCAAAAGGTAAAGTAGCTGAAACAGTCTATTCCTATTATTGATAGAACACTTTACAAAAGAGAGAGAAAACTAATAACCAGTACCCCCTCTGAAAAAGGGCTAGTGCCTTGGCCAAGCAGTGTATAAAAAGAAGAAATATAAGTAGCTTATTAGTGGGTAAAGAGCTTTTGGTTTGAAAATGATTTTTAAGATGCAAATTAGTACCATCATCTGGTTTAGTCATCCAACAAGAAGAAATAAATATGAAATTCCAGCAATAAGAAATGAACAAAATGCTGGTCACTGTGGCCACCACCTATAATCCTACCACTTTCGAAGGCCAAGGCCAGCAGATCATTTGAGCCCAGGAGTTCAAGACCAGCTTAAGCAACATGATAAAACCCCATCTCTACAAAAAAATACAAAAATTGTCTGGGTGCAGTGGTGCACGCCTGTAGTCCCAGCTACTCGGGGGGCTGAGGCAGGAGGATCGCTGGAGCCTAGGATGTTGAGGTCTCAGCAAGCCGTGATTGTGCCACTGCACTCCAGCCTGGGTGACAGAGTGAGACCCTGTCTCAAAAAAAAAAGAGAAAAATGAACAAAAAATTGGAGCTGAAGACATTAAGTGCTTGTTTTTTGCCTACTGACCAGGTAACTATGACTATCTGTATTATCTATGCAAAATAGGTTTTTGGTTTTTTTTGTAGCTTTTACCTAACAGCATCTCTTTTTTAGATGAAGACAAAGATGTCTTTTTAAAGCCTGGTTTTTCTCAATACATCTATAAAGTTTCTTAAATTATTTCATACCTGGCCAAGTTGAAATCTTTAAGAATCTCATTTTTAATTTTAATTTTTTAATTTTAAACTTTACTACTTGATTTTTTTCTTTTAAAAAAAGAACTTTTAAATTTTTAATGTTAAACTTTACTGCTTTTTTTTTTCCAAAAAAAAAGCAAAAATGCAGATTAGAATAATAATGAATACTATTCTTACCTGTCAAGTTGGCAAGACAACAATACTCACTGTTGACTAAGGTGTGGAGAAATAGGCACTAGATGATCTACCTCTGTGGAGGTATAAATCAGTATCAGCCTTCCCAGGGAGCAGCTTGGCAGTAAGTATCAGATGCAGCATTAAAATGGCCATGTCCTTTAATCCAACATTACATTTTGGTTAATTTATAATAGTAAAAAATATTAATACTGGCTGTTTTTAGGAGATAGACCAGAGGATTGATTCAGAGTATTATGACCTTTGCCTACAAGTAGCTCAGGATTTAAAATGAGGGTCCAGTCCTTACTTCAGTTTACCCTGCTGGTGTTTTGCAGAGCGTTTGAAACGTGAGGAACGGCGTAGAGAAGAGCTTTATCGTCAATATTTTGAGGAAATCCAGAGACGCTTTGATGCTGAAAGGCCCGTTGATTGTTCTGTGATTGTGGTCAACAAACAGACAAAGTAAGAACCCTTAAATATTTCTCCCCAGTAAGGAGAAGAGTCAGAGAAATTCAGGCTCCTGTTTAGCACCTCTGTCCACTGAATTTGAGCTGTGTATTCTTGCATTGCTGTGCTCTGTTAGCCAGGGTTCTTTCAGTTATAGGTGACAGAAAACTCAATTCAAATTGAGCCCAAAAGGGACATTTTTCATTTAAGCAGAAAGTAACTGGGAAGTTGAGGCACGGCCACATCCAGGGTCAAACCATGTCATCAAAATTGGTCTCTGTGTTAGTCTCTAAGCACTGCTTTCCTCAGCTTTGCCTTTGTTCTCAGGCAGGTTTTGTGCTTGAAGAGGCAGAATGGCACTGGCCCTAAACGTGTGTCTTCTTAGCTTAGCAAGCCAAGTGGAAAGAGAGCTTCTCTTTCCCAGTGTTTCCACCTGAAGTTCTGCAGTTCTTGTTAGATTGACCTGACTCACTTTCTCATCCCTGAGCCTGTCACTTTGGCAGGGGTGCTGGATGTTCTGATTGGCCAGGGCTAAGTCATGTTCCCATCCCAAGAGCTAGAGGTGGGATTAGCCCTGTGGAACCATGCAGACTGAGAGTGGAAGAGGGTGTAGGCGCTGGTCAAGCAGAGTAGTATATAATCCCTTCATGGGACAACCCAAATGCCCAGTACTTTGGGAGACATGCCTCTGCATTTGTCAGCCAAGAACCAAGTCTTTGTGAAGTACCATGGCCTTGCAGAACTGTTATATGACCATGTTACCAAGCTAGGGCTCATAGCATTGTTTCACTGCATCCCTGTTTTACATTTTCTCCTTGAAGAGGCAGAGCAGAGAAGCAGAAAGGAGTATAGCAGCTTGCAGGCTTGGCAGTAGCTATGTTCCCTTTCCCCGGGTGGTACTAAGTAAATAACTTCATGTATTTTCTAGCAGTTTGGGGTTAAAGAGCTAATTTCAAGGCAGTGACTAGGGAAATAGGTGTTGAGACACCAAGCAGTAGGCAGAGTTCACACGCTCTTGGCTGTCTTGTTCAGCGATAGATGCTGCTTTTAATTCTAGAGAGCTTTTTTTGGACACATGATAATAGCTGTTATTTTCTGAGCACCTACTTTATGTACTACCCCATACTAGGCACCTTACATAAATTATTTTTAATCTTCACAGTAATCATATAAAATGAGCATTCAGCAAATCTTTTATGTGTATGGTGGATGGCGGGTATTGGGGCTGTATGGCCTCATTCCACTGGTGGAGCTTACACCCAGTGGGGCAGGTGACAAAAGCGTACAGGTGATGAGTCCTATGAGAAGAGAATGTCAGAGATCTAATTTAGATTAGAGGGAAGGTCAAAAAAATGACGTATGGACTGAGCCACGTTACTCCTGTTTTATTAGTAAAGAGACTGATGTTTGTAAGAGGTAAATAGACTTGCTTAAGCTTCACAACTTTGCAAATAAATTTTAAAGGCTGGGATCCAAACCCATGATTTTCCCACTGTGTTGTACAGCCTACCCAAAAAGAGATAAGTGCCGCAAGTCTTAGGGAGCAGGATGGTGTTAAGGAAGGACCACAGGGCTGGAGAATCAAGAGAAGGACCTGGGTATCATATTGTGCTACTGGCAACTTCTGACGTGATCTCAAGCAAGTCATAGCCGTTCTGAGCCAGGGTAGAGAGTATTGGTCTAGATCCTTGGATCCTGAATACAGTACTGGGGTAGACTAGGGTTTGAGTTCTCGGTGGGAACACACACAACTGGCTTGAGACACAACGATGCAGATTTGGAGTTGATCGCTCACCTGGATCTTATTTATTTTTACAGAGACTATGCTGAGTCTGTGGGGCGGAAGGTGCGAGACCTGGGCATGGTAGTGGACTTGATCTTCCTTAACACAGAAGTGTCACTGTCACAAGCCTTGGAGGATGTTAGCAGGGGAGGTTCTCCTTTTGCTATTGTCATCACCCAGCAACACCAGATTCACCGCTCCTGCACAGTCAACATCATGTTTGGAACCCCGCAAGGTACGGAGTCAGAATACCAGAGGTAGTCACTAGTCCATTATTAGTCCTTTATGCCTTACTCAGAAGAAGCAGGTTTTGGGCAAATGACTCTTGTATCTCAGTTCATATATGGTAGGGCCCCTCTCTTAAGTACCGTGGAAGAGTCTTGCATAGTCACTTATTTATCTGATAGTTTCTTAGTGGATCTCTGTTACACTATACTTAGCCACTAGGTATATACAGTGGTGTGCTGGCATACGTTTTAACAACAAGTTCCAGTGTGGGGGGAGGGCGTTTATAGCATTTGCTGATCTCCATGGTGTAAATACTCCCACCATGTTTCAGTTCAAGCCACCAACATGAAGTCACTGAAGGGAGAGTTGGAAAGAAATGTACACAGTTGGCTCTTGCCACTGAGATCTGGCTCCAGCACACCTCTGCCATGTACTCCACTGAATGCGACAAAATCCTTGCTTCTCCCAGCTTTCTAATGGAGGACAGAGAATATAACAGGCATTTAGGGTCCTTTTTGTAAGTGTGCTGGAGAAGTAACCAGAGGGGCTATGAGAAGTAACCAGAGGGGCTAAGAGGCCCTGACCCTGTAAAGGCCCAGGCACAGTTCTCGAAGTCCTCCTCAGAAGTAGCTTTTCATGCATTGAGCCCAGAGGATTAAGATTCCGCCAGCTGATACCCTGCTCTTCACTCTTACAGCACAGACTTAACCCTTTTCCCACTATACTCAGGATCTCTCTTTGCCTCACCCATTACCCCCATAACCATACAATTACATAAGGATCTCCAGTGGGTCATTTGTCTGAGGAATAGTCCTCAAGATGTGTGAGGACAAAAGTTCTGAGGAGTCCTCTCACTACCCAGTAAACCATGTTGCCCATGGGTGAGGAGAAAAGGTTATTTAGGGTCACAGTTTGATCTTAATCCATGACTTTTGAACTGATGAATTAAAAAATGGTAGGCCAGCTCTGTCCTGAGGAGCACAATGGAGAGCGCTGCTTTCCAGAGGGGCCTGTTGGCCTCCTGCTGCTGGTCTAGAGGCTGTTGGGCCTGCCTCCCGTGGCTGTTCCCCACATGGTCAGTTTGAATCTGCAGGAGGGTGTCATGTTTCTTCAGTTTTTACTACAAGTCTGTGATCGAGAATTCCCCCAAAGAACCAGCTGTATACAAAGGTGCATGTCCCCACCAAAAGTATTCATTCCCTTCCCTTCCTGGCCTTCATCTCTCCCCCCACACACCCCACTCTCAGTCTCAAGGCTTTTTGTCACCAAAATGATTTTCTTGCTGGTATTAGGTTAGGAAAGACTTGACAGAGTGCAGCAGGTGGGCACTTAAATATGTCATGGAAGAAAATAACTCATGTCATTTCCTCCTACAGAGCATCGCAACATGCCCCAAGCAGATGCCATGGTGCTGGTGGCCAGAAATTATGAGCGCTACAAGAATGAGTGCCGGGAGAAGGAACGTGAGGAGATTGCCAGACAGGCAGCCAAGATGGCCGATGAAGCCATCCTGCAGGAAAGAGAGAGAGGAGGCCCTGAGGAGGGAGTGCGCGGGGGCCACCCTCCAGCCATCCAGAGCCTCATCAACCTGCTGGCAGACAACAGGTACCTCACTGCTGAAGAGACTGACAAGATCATCAACTACCTGCGAGAGCGGAAGGAGCGGCTGATGAGGAGCAGCACCGACTCTCTGCCTGGTGAGCTACGTGGCAGGGCCGAGGTGAAGTTCTGACTCTGCATTTCTCTAATCCCCAGGCTCTGTTGGGAGGGTGTCAGGCCCAGGGCTCTTTGGAGTGGGTAAGGGAAATAAGTCCATCCCTTGGGTTCTCCCGTGGGCCATCCATGCTGATATAATGTTAATAATAACTTTATATTTGGGTACTGAATGCTGATCCCTGTAGTTAATGTGGTGGATTGACTAGTATTGCTGGCTCCGTGGTAGCCAGGATGGATGCCCTTTTGTTTTTTAGCAGTTCTCTAGGGGAACTAGCCTATTGTTTTCTGTAAACAGCACATATGAAGCGCCTCTTTGGGAAATTATGTTATCGTCTGTGTACTGTATGATTGATGTGACTCAGTGATTGTTGTTCTTCCTTTGGCTGCTAGGCCTCCTGCCCTTGGGGGGTACTTTGAACCAGATACCTCCCTCTTCTGTCTTCCAGGCCCGATTTCCCGCCAACCACTCGGGGCGACCTCGGGTGCCTCGCTGAAGACACAGCCAAGCTCCCAACCGCTCCAGGGCGGCCAAGTGCTCCCCTCTGCTACACCCACTCCATCTGCACCCCCCACCTCCCAGCAAGAGCTTCAGGCCAAAATCCTCAGCCTCTTCAATAGTGGCACAGTGACGGCCAATAGCAGCTCTGCATCCCCCTCAGTTGCTGCCGGAAACACCCCAAACCAGAATTTTTCCACAGCAGCAAACAGCCAGCCTCAACAAAGATCACAGGCCTCTGGCAATCAGCCTCCAAGCATTTTGGGACAGGGAGGATCTGCTCAGAATATGGGCCCCAGACCTGGGGCTCCTTCCCAGGGGCTTTTTGGCCAGCCTTCCAGTCGCCTGGCACCTGCTAGCAACATGACTAGCCAGAGGCCCGTGTCTTCCACAGGTATCAACTTTGACAATCCAAGTGTACAGAAGGCTCTGGATACCCTGATCCAGAGTGGCCCTGCTCTCTCCCACCTGGTTAGCCAGACCACAGCACAGATGGGGCAGCCACAGGCCCCCATGGGATCTTACCAGAGGCATTACTGAAGCTAAATCTTTCAACTCACCCCAGTCCCCTCATCCCCTGGCCTCCTCCCACTTACTTGTTCTAAATAGAGCTGTTTGGAGGATGTTGTCTGCGCTCCCAGGCCAGCATCGAGTGTCATCAGTTTCTACCACCTGCTCTCTCTTCTGCCTAAGGCTGTGTTGCTTATTTCTTACAAAGTTTATACTGCATTTGGGGTTGTATCTTTTTTTTGTTTTTTGTTTTTTGTTTTGTAGAAAATAAATATCTCCAGGGCATCACTTGGGCAGTACAGGTGTCTGGGCTTATATTTGATGGGGTTTCTCCGGTCCCTGTTTCTACTGGATTTGGAGCCAGGCCCAGCTAGCCAAGTTTGGAATGGCATTTGTCATGTCAGTAGCCACCACCTTTGTTAATTGTGAACCTACCAAGGCTTTCCAGCTTCATACACGTCGACCAGAGCTCAAGCTCCTGCCTGCAACTCCTGCCTAGAGTTGAAGAAAAGCAAACTGGCCTTGGCAGGCACAGTGTCATCATACCCTCACCCCATATGTTTGGGGTCTGCTTGAGGATTCATAAATCAGCCACTCTGGATTGTTGAGGAATGGCCATGGCAGCCACAGAAAAAAGAATTTTTCTCTCTGAGCCAAGGTTGTTTTTTGTTTTTTCTCTTTTCTTTTTTGTTTTCATTTCATTGGAAGATCTCCAATGGACTGAACAGCTCCAGTCAGCAGCAGTTACCACAAACTGTGAATCTGGGCCCCACCACTCTTCCCCATTACCAGTTCTGTCAGCATCCCCCTCTCCAGCGGCACTTCCATGGAGTCGGTTCTGAGACTCTGGCCGTGAACACCCGTTTCTTCAGTGATTTGTTTTGGGCTTTTGGCTCAAAACCCCAGGCTCTTGTTTTTGTCTAGACTCTTACTCTGTTTCCTGAGCAGCAGGAGGTAGGGACCACTTTGATGTCAGACTTCTGGTAGCTGGACATGTTCTTGAGATAGGTGGCTGTTCACGACTTTTGTACTAGAGTGAAATTGTTAGAGGGAGGGCTTCTGGCTGTGGTTCTAAATGGAGCCCCAGGAAGCTGCCCTCTCCCCAGGGTTTGTGCTCAGTAGAGCCCTGTGGATCACAGTCTTGAGGTCCTCTAGCAGGGGTGAGGGAGAGCAGCGACTTCAGCTGAGTCCCTGCCAGTGGTTAAGCAAACAATGGTTTCAAAATTCAAGGTCCCCAAATGGCAGCATTTTATGTTCTGACCTGTTTGTGTTATATAGTGGTTTTTTTTTCCTCTTTGGAACTCTTGTGTTGTTAATAAAATGAAATGATTACTTTTTAATTAAAATGAAAAAAGTAAAAGCTTTGTTCATCTTTCTTGGGTGTGAATATGCTCTTTGCAGGGTGCTTTCCCCAAGTCAGAGGTGAGGGCTCCTGTCTCGAGGACTCTGGTCTGCCCCCTTTTGTCCTCAGCATATGATCCGGCCTCAAACCTCTTTGAACCCTGCCTTCTCTTCATAGGTAGCTAACCTAGCTAGAGGCTTTAATAACAGTTCAGAGCAAAGGCCTGTTGGCTAATTATAGTGCTGTGTTCAACATCCTGCTTCTGGTAGACATTCATTGTGTCAGCAGCCTTGTCCTCTTATTCTAGGAAAGGAAAACAGGATGTGAGGAGGCCATTTGTGGTTAGTGGCCATTGGTAGGGGGGCACTTCCTGTTTTCATTTTGTCTCAGTTGCCACCCTCTGTTCTACCCATTGTGCAGGGAGTTGGCAGAATTCATAGGACCTGAAGGAGCCTTGAAGAGCATTTAATAACTTGGGGTGGGTGTGGTGAAGTGGGTGGCACAGGCCTCCAGTGAGTTAGGGACCAATGTGCCAAGAGCACTGAGCCTCACCAGTAAGTGCTCACTGCATCCTGGGGGATATCAGTGCAGCCTGACACCTACACTTAGAAAGTGCTCACTACCTCCTAGAAGATGCCAGTGTGGCCTGACACCTAGTAAGTGCCTGCCAGTCTCTTAGGAGATGATAGTGCTGCTCTCTAGGCCAGGGCCCTGGAGCTATCGGTAGATAAATAAGATCACCAGACCTGGGCCATTAGCCCATCTCTTCTGTCGGTGGTCATTGTTTCTGATTTAAGAGTGTGGGGTCCTGGAAGGCCCCCTGGAGTGTCCAAACAGCACATCTCAGGCCATGAAGGGTATAATAAAATTATTTTTATTGCATTTTGTGCAGACGGGAGTCTAAAAAAGTAATACAGTAAAAGCCATAAAGCATTAAATGGGAGCATTCAACAATAAAGGAAAGAACCAACCCTCTCCTTTTCATATTGGCACAAAGAACACAAGATCAATACTGAGGCAGGATGCGGAATACTGAACACTTACACTGAAAATTAAAGGCAGGCCTAATAATAATAGTAATAATAGTAATAAATACTCTTGATTTGGTTTGCAACCTCTCCTATTTACAAGGGTTTTCAACTTCATTGCATTGCCCTGCACATAGATCGTCTAAAACAAAAGCAACACTAGTTATCACTACAAGGCTATTGAAATATTGCACTCAGAATAAAAGTCACTTGAATGGACATGAAACATCTAACTACAGTGATTATAAAGATAATTTGATGAATGACTTGTGATAACATTCATAACAAATATTGCACATGTAGCACAGAAAACTTGGGTTTTTGTTGTGGGATGTCTGTTTCATCAACGGAAACTTAGCTCTTGCCAACCAGACAATCTGGGCCCAGATAGTGCAACTTTGGTTCCCTAATTGATGTTGATAACAGCGCCCTTCTGCACAGCCCACCACATCAGCTCTGGAATATTCAGGCCCCCAGAAGGCAGGACCTGGCTGTGGTGGTCAGAGGGAGGCCTACTGAAGGATGCAGGGGACTGGTGTCTAACACCTCCAGCTTCCTGATTGAGTACCTGAAAGAATCTATCCAGTCCCCTGATCGAATCTCAGAGGGGACTTGGCGTAACTGGCAGACCTCCAAACCTACCCCAGCCACACCTGACCCTGTCTGGGTGGCCCCAGCTCCAGCTCTGCCTTGGGCTCAAAGGAAAAGAGGTGGTGAGGTCAGGATTACTCAGTGGCCCCAGCTCTGGGAGGTGAGTGAGATGTTTAACTAGGTGCGCAGGTCAGGGCCCTGGGGCTGGAGGTACTGTACCCAGTCCCAGATGGTGCTGGAACGAGCATGCAGTGCCTGACCCCCTTAGTAATGTGCCCTAGGGGAAGGGAACCCGGCCACCGCGCCTTCTCTAAGGACAGAGCACGCCTCAGACCAGGCTGGTGGAGCGGAAGCGCCAAGGACGAGTGGGGGAAGCCAAAGGCCCTGGGTCCTAGTTAGAGGAGAGCAGCCAGGCGCTAAGGACAAAGCGTGTGCGACTCCAGCCCTCCCTCAGGCCCAGGTCCCTGGGAGACGGAGCTAGAGGCCGCTGCTAAGCAGCGAGGCCCGGACCCAGAGCACGGAGAAGGCGGCTGGGTCCCCCAGGCGAGGCAGGAGCTGCCAGATGGGGACGGTGGAGGGAACATCACGGGCGGCTCTGGGGCCTCTCAGTGGGTCCGGCCCCTAAACCAGAATCGGCCCCCTCCTTCCTCACTTGTCCCAGGGAGGAAACTCCGGGGAGGGGGCGCCCTCCAGCTCCACAATTTCAGTCTTTGGCGAGGAGCCATGGGATACGGGGAGCAGGCGACAAGCCGACTGAGGAGAGACGCCTGCTCCCCAGCGAAGGCACCGGGGCGGGGCTTCCTCTGTGGGGCGCGGGCCTCTCGGTTTCTTCCCCTTGAGGAGCGCCCCTCCCCCATCCTGGCCCCAACTTGCGTAAGAGCCGATGAGAAGAGGTTGCGCGCGTCTCTGCAGCCGCAGTGGAAGCTCAGGTCCGCTGGGAGGCGAATCCAGGAAAAGTTGGACCCTTGTCTCACCTCATCTCAGAAAAGGACTGGAGGGGAGGGTGGGAAGCCAAGGGCGCGCGGAAAGGGCGAAGAGGCGAGAGCAGAACGGAGGTGTCGAGGGAACGAGCCCACGACCCCCGCCTGGGCCTAAAGCACTTTCGCTCTCAAACTCTTGGACGTCAAGGAAAATTCAGCTTCCCGAGGCCTCGCCTCCCCGCAGTGCCCCAGCGGGAGAGCTCGACTGTGGCGAGAAGTCTGTTGCGCTTCTAGTCACATAAATATGGGGACGTTAAAAATACACGCGATGTCTCCTGTACACTATGTATAGGCTTGGCCGCCCGCGCCCCACGGCTCGGCGAGAAGGAGCGGCGGAGACTGCAAGCGCGGCCTTCCCACCCCGTGGGCCTCCGGGCCGCCGGGAGCCAGGGAGCAGCGCCGGAGGAGCGCAGAGCGAGGACCGCGGCTGGCGGGGGAAGGGGAGGAATGGGCCGCATGGACTACCTGGGGGTCCCCAAGGCCCCAGCTCCTCTCCTTTCCGCGCCTTCTCCCAACCTTTATTGCAGCGTCTCCTCCGGCGAGACGAGGCCGGGCTTAGAAAAAGGGCAGCGCAGACCCACGGGCCAACCCGGCACTGAGGAGCTCTGGTCTCCGCGCAGCGGGGCGCCCTCTCCGAATCAGCCTCAACAGGCGTGGCCTCCGGGCTTCAGGCAGCGGGGTAAGGGGCCAGGACACGGGCACAGGGTCTGTATGTAAACGGTGACAGCGGCGGGGGGCGCGGCGAGGGCTCCGGAGCCGCGGGCCGGGCGCGCTCGGGCCCGGGTGGCAGGTCCTGGTTCTCAGGAGTAGATGGTGATGACCTCGCGGCCGCCGCCGCGGACCAGCATCACCCGGTCCAGGTGCTCTGTGAGGACCTCGAGAAACTCCATGTCTGAGAGCCGGTCAAGGAGAAAGACCCGGTCTCCTTCCCTCCCGACGAAATTGGGGTCGCGCTCGGCTGCCAGGGGACCTCTCGCGCCCGTGTCCCTGTCCGAGGTGCTGATCCGGAGGCAGGAACAGCTCAGCTCTTCCATCCCAGGAACAGGACCCAGATTCCCTGACGTCCACCTCCCTCTTTCCCCCAATTTTAATTCCAGGATACAGTTTTCATCACCATTGCGGTTGCGGGGAGGCCCAGGCATGTTGAGCAAAACAAGCTTGGCGTCCCGGGATTTCTTCACGATGACCTCGTTCAGCCGCACGGCCGTGTGCATGCGCCGCACGTTGGACTGGTTCCTGGGGCAGGAAGGGGGAGTGGAGACCGCGTGAGCCGGGGGGTAGAGAAGATTGGAGCCAGTCGCCCTTCCAGCCCGAACTGGGCTGCTGGGGACTGGTTCCTGCAAGCCCAGGACCACCAATCCTAAACCTCTCCAGGCTGGGCTATTCAGAGATCCCAGAGGTCGTGGCACCAATTAGGGGTTCACAATAGAGTGAGGAGGGTAGGGACCCTGGCCATCCTAGGAGAGAGAATGAAAAAATGCTGAAGCACTTACAAGTTCTCCCACTCCCTTCAGGAAACACAAGAGATGCAAAGAGAGAAAGAAAAAGAGCAGAGTCAGAAAAAGAGGAAGACACTGGGGGCTTGGGCCACGGTCATCTGCCCTGAGTCCTGCTCTGCCAGCCCCCACACCCTTCACCTTTCTGAGCCTTAGCAATGGGGCCCAACCCCCTAAGTCCTCAGATGGGGAAACCAAGACAATGTCTGAGCTGGGTCTGCAGGCTGACAGACCAGGATGCCTTCTGCTCTCTTGCTCTGCCATGGGGAGCAAGACCCTTTAGCTCACCCCAGCCCCCAGCCCTTAGCCCCCAGGCCCGTACGGCTTCATGCTGAAGAAGTCCTTGATGCCCTCAGAGGAGACAGGACTGGGGCCCTTATTCTTCTCTGCCACCGACTTGTCCTTGGTCCAGGTGAGATGCACCTTCTCAGGATCTGTCTCCCCTTCCCCCTCAGGCTCCTCCCCTGGGGACGGAGAGCTGCTGGGGCAGCTGGGAGCACTCTGATCATGGATCAGCTGCACCTGAGGGATGAATGAAGCGATGGCAGTTGAGTCCTTTGGAGGCCAAGGGCTTTAATCCCACTGGTTGGGGCCAAACCACCCCAGCTGCACACCTCCTCCTCTGGCTTCTCTTCACTGTCACCAGCCGTCTCTTCTGGGACGTTCAGGCGGAGCCGCGTGTTGGCTGGATTCTTTCTCCGGATTGAGCCTCGTGACTCATCTGTGATACTCTGGATCTAGGGAGTGACATAGGTTGGTGCCAGCTCTGCTGGGAGTCACCACCCATGCCCTGCAAAGAGCTATCACCAGAGATGATGTTCAGCCAGGATGCACTTTCTGGAACTGTACCAGTTGTTAAAATATTGCTATGATTTGAGACCAAATAGCTACTGCACCACTGATCTGCCTGCCCCACCTCCTCTCCAGAACCCCAGACCTCATCTGGCAACAAAACTGTTAACCTTGGCACAGCAAGGCTTTGCCTAGCACTATGGTCCAATGTCAGTCCTCACAGTCCACTGGTCAGTGGCCATGCCATGTTTTACCATTTTTACTACCTCCCTTGGATAACACTCCCAGCCTTGGAGGATCCATCCTTCCCACCTCAAAGTGGTACCCATCACTCATTCCCCTGAGAATCCATCAACCACATTCTGATAAATACATTACCCACCCCTGGGAGACTAAAACCCCATGGTTCTATTACCCTCACGTGTAGGATTGCCACCCATTCCCTGGGCAACTTATCACCCACCTCCAGGAGCCCTTCTGTCCCCAGCTGGGGTAACACCACTCATTTTCCCAAGGACTCCACTTCCTTGGTTGGGTCTTTCATCCATACTCTGGTGGTTCTACATCACCCATACCTAGAAGATCTTACACCCACACCCTATAGGGGGGGCTCATCACCATTACCCCCTGAGATCCCATCAATCACACCCTAGGGGATTTTCCCCTAACTCCCACACATCAGTTATATCCCTAAACACCCATCTGTTACCCACTGTCTAAGGGTTTCTACATGAGCCCTTATCCCTCACACTGGCAGCCCACACCCCTAAGGACTCATCATCCATACGTATTTAGCATCCACTCTTCTCTCTCAGGCCCCAGAAGTCACATACAGAGGAGAAGATCTGTCACCCGTACCAAAGTCCCTCTGCCTCCTGGCTGGGAGGTTGGCGGTGAAGCTGCAGTGTGTACTCCTGCTGTCTGAGAGATCAGTGTCAGGAGGTGTGGTTGGGGGAATCAGGGAGATGAGGGTGAAGTTGAAATGCCAGGAGTGTCAGCCCTGAGCCATCCTAAACCTGACACCCAGAACTGGCAGCAGTTTGAGGCTCTCAGGGGCCAGCCAGGGCAACCTCACCTCCCGCTCCCGCTCATTCTTGGTTAAATGCATCTGTTTGAGGATCTGGGAACGCTGCTCCATCACCAACGTCTTCTCATAGGTGTA
Source organism: Pongo pygmaeus (assembly GCF_028885625.2). Taxonomy (NCBI): domain Eukaryota; kingdom Metazoa; phylum Chordata; class Mammalia; order Primates; family Hominidae; genus Pongo; species Pongo pygmaeus. The sequence goes on along the minus strand of NC_072394.2, from coordinate 48,611,714 downwards.
AGCTGAGATGTCGCTCTCATGCTGTGGGCAGACAGAGGTTGGGGTTGGGGGGTGGGGAGAGGAACACAGAGGAAAGCATGAGGTCTGAGCCCAGGTGAAAGGCCAAGGGAAGGAAGGAAGGCCCCCATCCTTCTGGCAGCCTAGGGCTTTCCTACCCAATCATTAATTTTATCAAGAGTTGTAGGAGGCAAGGACACAGCAGAGAGGGCAATGCTCTTGCAAGACAGGCAGCTCATTCCCTCCTGAGCCCAGCACAGGACCAGGCATGTGAATGGATGAACTAATGAATGAGTGGATTAGTTAATCACCTGGGTGAATGGAGAAGGGAAAGAAGAAAAGGAACAAAGCGATGAATGAATACATGCAAGAATGAACGGGAGAGTGAGTGAATGAGTACTTCAATGAATACATAGGTAGATTAACGAATACACAGAGGGATGGGTGGATGGACACATGAATTGAGAGGATGGTTGGACAAGAGGCTCTACAGGATAATCACCAAGGGCACAGGCTCTAGAGCCAGCCTGCCTGGGTTTGAATCCTGCCTCCACCATGTACTCTGTGTTACTGGGCAAATTACAGTCATATGCCAAATAACACCATTGTATGTGCGTCAATGGCAGACTGCACATAAAATGGTGTTCCCTTAAGATTACTGTATTTTTGCTGTATTTTTTCTATGTTTAGACACAAAAATACTTCCCACTGTGTTGCCATTGCCTACAGTACTCAGGAGAGTAACATGCTGTATAAGTCTATAGCATAAGAGCAATAAGCCTTTGTGTGTAGTAGGCTGTACCAGCTAGGTGTGTATAGATACACTCTATGATGTTCATACAACAAAATCGCCTCACAACACATTTCTCAGAACATATCCCTGTTGTTAAGCAATGAATGCATGACTGTACTTCTCTGCACTTCATGTTCCTAATCTGTAACATGGAAATGCTGATAATTGTATCTATCTCATTGGTCATTGTTGGAACTGATATACATATAAAGTGCATAGAACAGTGCCCGACATATAAGAAGCGGTAGACATGGCTACTTTTATAGAGAAGAGAGGGATGGCTGAATATGTGAGAGCCTAAGAGGTGGATCGGGGGAAAGGATCCAGCATCATAAGCTGAAGGGTGTTAGAGTTGCCCTACTTGGTGCTGGGGCCAAGAGGAAAGAAGGCCTGGTGGAATCCCAACGGTGTCTCCTGGAGACTCACCATCTCCACCACCTCGACCTCCGCGGTGATGCGTAAATGGTACAGAAATGTGGTCAGATCCTTCTTCATCTGGATGCTATTGTCGTCCATCTGGGCCACGGTGAAGATACGCATCTTGCACTTCCGCCAGACCTGCAGGCGGTGAAGGGGATTCAGAAAGGTCCTGCCCAGATGTGATGAGGAGATCCAGGGCCAGACCCTGTCCCCTCACCCTTCCCCTCTTCCCACCCACTCCTCACACATACATGCAGACCCCAAATCCTCTGTCTTAGGGGCCACTCTCTACAAAACCTTCCCTGCTTAGGTCTGAGGGTCCCCCATTAAAGAAAGCATCACTGGCTTGGGCTAAGCATTGCTCTCCTTACAGCAGTGCACCTGCAAAAGGAGAAACCATCAGTTCCTAACATCTCAGAACGAAGTAGGTCAGCAGATCCCTTTCCCAGGAGTTTACAGGGGAGGAAGGACACGGAAGCTGACTCTGACAAGAGCCCATGTGTCTGACCTGTGGTTGTGCACATATGTACACAAATGCATACATGCATATACACATTCACACATGCATACACTCACGCACACAACTCACCTTGTGGTGCCGCAGCAGAAAGGGCAGCAGCATGAGCATGCCTCCATCGTGCACAATCCACCAAACATCGATGCTGCCCTCAGAGAAGCGCTCAGGGTTCCCAGGAAACATGGAAACGTTCTTGGTGACCAGCAGGGCTAAGTGGCCAGCTGTGGTTTCCCGGACCAGCTCTGAGGGAGGCCAAGGAGAGGGCCAGAGGGTGAAACAGTGACTCTGGTTCTCCCAACCCACAGCAGCAGCCACAAGGGCTCCTGGCACCCAGCACTCCCCCCCACTCCACCTGGCCTTGGCCGTGGGCTGAGTGGTCAGAAAACCAGCATCTACTTGGGCCCCATCATATATTCATTGTTTAGATCTGGGAAAGTCTCTCAACCTCTCTGGGCCTCAGTTTCCCCACCTGTCAAACGGCAATAACACCACCTGCCCTTTCTGATTACTAAGAACCCAGCATGTATGACCTCACTGGATCCTCCCAACACCTTGTAACCATGATCTACCTTAGGAGACAGAATAGCTTGGAGCTAACAGTGTAGCCTCCGGGCTGGTTCAAAACCTGGCTCCCCACTTTGTGACTTGGAGCAAATTTCTTTTTTCTTTATTCTGTAGTTTGCCATGTTGCCCAGCTCAAACTCCTGAGCTCAAGCGATCCACCTGCCTTGGCTTTCCAAAGTGCTGGGATTACAGGCGTGAGCCACTGAACCCACCCGGAGCAAACTTCTTAATCTCTCTGTGCCTCAGTTTCACACCAAAAAAGATGCAGATAAAAATGCCTAGCCCTCCTAGGACTGATGAGAGAATCAGAGAAAGCCTCAACTTTCTGGCACACAGAACTCATTCTAGAAACGTTAGTTATTATATTTACTATTACCTACGATTACCAAGAAATCTGATCTCAGAGGGAGTGAGTCACGTGTGCACAATCACACAGCTAGGAAGGACCAGAGCTGAGATGTGGGCCCAGCCTCCATGACTTCAGAGCTGTAGCTCTTCCCACTGCCCTGCACTGTGTTCCTCCCAGGGCCTGCGAGCGCTGCAGGAGCCAAGACTGTCTCGTTCACAGCGGAGTCCCCAGCGCCCAGCACAGTGGCTGGCACATGGCCAGCCTTGACTGCTGTCACCTGCATATGCTGAATCCACACTTGGCATGCAGTGCTTGGGAAACCCCTCAGGCCCAAAGGGGCGGAAATCCAGTTCCACCCCTCTACAGCCCCCAGCCCCACCCCTCTTCCGTCCCCAGCCCCCGACAGCGTTACCAATGAAGTTCCTCCACGTCTGATGATCTTCCTTCTGGCGCCAGTTGCGGGGCCAGCCAACAAGCACAGTGTTGTGTTGCAGCCCCCCGAGGCCCCCGGACTGGATCAGATGGGACACGCCATCGCGCAGGTTGGAGGAGATCACTACCTGGCAGAAGCCCTTCACCTTCTCTGCCTCCATCAGGCGCCTGATAGACTAGGGGAGGGGGATAAGACAAGGACCAGCCTCAGGCCTCCCTGGCCCTAGCTGGGCCCATTGTAGCCTCCTTCCATCCCATCTCTCCCTTCCTTTCATCCCAGTCTTCCTGAAGCTCAGCTCTGATCACATCAGTCTCTGGCTCCAGAATGGCACATGGCTCCCCCATCATCTCTGTGCCCCATTCCTTCTTGATCAATCAAGGCTCTTCATGATCTGACCACACTTTCTGCCACCCTGCCACTGCTCATACAGCCCCCCTGCCCGACATGCTCTCCACCATCACCCTGACCCACGCCCCTACCAAGTTGTACGTGACACCCTGTCTGGCCCAGCTCAAATGTCGCCATCTTCAGATGCCACCCCCACCCAGACCAGAATTAAACTGGGCTTCCCTGCACAGCCAGACAATTTGTTTCAACAATCTTTCTAAGTAGTATAATAAGTATTTTAAGGGCACCCCATTTAAACTGTACTATGAGGGACATAGTCTCATTACTCCCATTTTATAGATGAGGAAACCGAGGCTTGGAGAAATGAAGACTTGTTTAAGGACACACAGCTAATGTTACTGTGAGGATTCAAGTCAGGGAAGTCTGACTCCAACCCCCACACTTTTAACCGCCACCCCTAAGTCCAACAGATAGAAGTTCAACTCCTATCTCCGCCACCTCCTGGCTGTGTGACCTTGGGTGAGTCACCTAACCACCCAAGGGGTCAGGACAAGCTACCTTGTTTAGGAATAGGGAGAACCACATGTCATCATGCACATAGGGCTTAGTTAGTATCCTGCCTGAGGAATCGTAAACACTCAGCACATTGTACAACTCTGATGTTATTAACTCTAACAGCATTTATTGACATCTGGTGGGTCTGAGAGCCTTCTGTGTATGCTCTGCCTTCCCCACCAGCCTGTGAGCACCTCGAGGGCTGGGACTTGGTCTTGAACATCTCCATCTCCCCTGTGCCTCGCCCAATGCCTGGTGCACTGCACATTCTCAGCCACCGCGTGTTGAATGGAACTGACCAGTCAAGGCCTCCAGCTCTGGGCCCTGACAGATCGGTGTGAACAGCCCAGCGAGGCAGAAGCAGCGACTGTTGCAAGCCATCAGGGGTGCCCCTCCCCATCTCACCTCTGCTCCCTCGGGCCTCTTTTCCTCTCTCCACTGCTAGCCACAGCCCTAAGGGGAGAAAGGCCTGACCCTCAGACAAAACCTACTTCCTCTACTACCCCTGGGATCCAGTCACCTCTTTGTGTGCTTAAGGCAGACACTGGCAACCACAGCCCACATTGGTTCTGTAGGCTGCTCTGTAAGCATGGACTAGTGGGTGGAGCCAAGAGCAGGTGACACAGAGCAGGGGCCTAGGTTCAAATCCTGATGTTGCTTCCCACCAGCTTTCTGACTTTCAGCAAGCAGCTTTCCCTCTCTGGGTCTCAGTTTCTTCCTGTATCAAATGTGGATACTCACCTTGTCAACCCCAGACTGTAGGGATCAAGAGTCTACAGCTGGGAAATCACCTTGAAAGATTTATACTTTGGCAGGAAGGAGTCTAGAGTAGGAGTTCAAGGAGTCCTAATTTGAATCTTCGTTTTCTGTCCTTAGACACATGACCTGACTTGTCTAAGCCTCAGTTTCCTTGTCCATAAAATGGGCCCTTCTGCCTCTGATGGTCTTTCATGCTGTGAGTTGAATTCTAAAGAACTCATTCTCTAGGCCCTTAGGCTCTTCCTCTAAGGAAAAGAAAAGAAATGCCTGCACCTCCTTTGATCCTGAAGGTGATGAGGAAGGAAAGTACAAAAAGATAGAGACTGTCTTCCTAAGTGTCCTGACCTTTTCCCAAGCCCACCAGGGCCTCTGCTCACCTCTTCTGCCCGCTGGGCCTGGGGATGATTTTCCAGAAAGGTGCCCTCAAGGACAGAGCCCACGATGGTCAGGCCCTTCCCTGCCTTCAGCTGGGAGGTCAATGAGAGCAGCTGGGGGTGCACCACATTCTGGTCTTGGTCCACACGCACCAGCACCAGCAGCTGTGGCCTGAAGAGTGTGCAGAGTCACATGATCCATATACTATGTAACCAACCATCCACACACCATACACCCATCACCAGGTCACCTAACCATCTCTCCTCTATAACCATCTGTCCCATCCACCTATACCCCTCACCACCCATCCATCCATCTACCCATCAACCCATTTCTCCATTCACCTCACTCACCTATCTACCCATTCAACCACCCACCCACCTATTTTATCCTTCAGTCATCCACTCATATGCATATTTCTTTACCGATACATGCATTATTCACTCAATTATCCACACATCTACCTACCTATCATCCATTCCTACATCCATCGATTCACGCTTTTGCTCTCCCACATGTACATACACTTATCCATCTACCCATCTATGTACGCATCCCTTTCCTTAGTCATTTAGCCATCTTAGTCCTCCAACCACCTATCAACTTCGTAGCATTCTCTAAGCACCTACTCTGGGATAGACCATGTGCTGAGCATTTGGGAATTCACAGATAAATAATACAGAGCCCCAGGTTCTGGGAGCCCAGTTTAGTAGACATCAGCAAAGGCAAGTCAACAATGCCCTAACCTAAGTCAGGGTTCCAGGCTCTACTCTTGGCAAGGTGAAACACAGGGAGATGAATGAGGGGTTGGGCATGCAGCACCCAGGGCTAAGAGGTGGGGTGTGAGGATTCCATCTCCAGGTCTGCCTTCTGTGACCTGTGAGATCCTCTCTGACCTCCGATTTCCCCCTTTTTTTTTTTTTTTTTTTTTTTTTTTTGAGACAGGGTCTCACTCTGTCACCCAGGCTGGAGTGCAGTGGTACAATCTCGGCTCACTATAACCTCTGTCTCCCGGGTTCAAGCTATTCTGCCTCAGTATCCTGAGTAGCTGGGACGACAGGTGCATGCCACCATGCCTGGCTAATTTTTGTATTTTTAGCACAGACGGGGTCTCACCATGTTGTCCAGGCTTGTCTCAAACTCCTGGCCTCAAGTGATCCACCTGCCTCAGCCTCCCAAACTGTTGGGTTACAGGCATGAGCCACTGCGCCCGGCATCCCTGATTTTCACGTGAATAAAATGGAGGAATTGTCATTAATCTAGAGATGCCTAAGAGCCCCTATAACTCTCAAAGGGAATGATTCCACCTGTCTCAGAGCAAATGCTACATGATCTGATGTTTGTCTGTCCCCGTGTGTGTCTTCTCCACAAAACTGTGAGCGTCCTACATCCCCAGAGACTAGAAGCGGACTTGCCATACGTCAGGCATTCATGTTTTATGAAAAAATGATGGAAATGATGAAGTGAATGAATGGATGACTGCTCAGGAGGCTAGCACGGTGGGGTATGTGGACATTTACATACCCACATAAATGTCTGGAACTCAGCTCAGCCTCAGTGTTTCAGGTGGGAAGGAATCAGACAAGGCTGGGCTTTTAGGGCACAGCTCAGCAAAACAAAGCAAGCAGGATAAGTCAGGCCCTGCTCCCTTCCCCCTATCTCCTGAGCCTTGCACTCACGCACACACACTCTTATGCACACCCGTGCCCTCACCACTTACCTCCAGTTCTTGGTGTGTGGGGGCCCTTCCTCCAGGCGTAAGAGGGCATAGCGAGCCGCACTGAGAGACAGACCTCGGATCCCATCGCCCCACTCCTTCTCTGCCCTGGGAGCCAGGAAGGGGGATCACGTGAGAGCAGAAAGCCAGGCAGGGGCAGGGAGAACCATCTACACTGCACCAGCTACCCTAGGGCAGAGCCATCTCTCAGGCTTAGAAAGGACATGTGTATCACTCCTGCCAACAGACCCAACCGAGCCTTGGCTAAGTTTCCTTGGAAAATCACTTCTAAATCCATTCTCTCATCATTCCTGTCCATTTCTCAAAGCCTCTGCCTCCACCCCCCATCTTCCAATGTCACCCCATATCACCCTCTCCCTCTACTCCAGCCCCATCCTCTCCCACTCCCTGCTTCGTCTCACCCCCACCACCCCAATCCCTCATGACCCCTTCCCTCTCCTTCCCACCACCCTTCAGCCTTCCCCAGCCACCCCAACCTCCACTTCCCACACTCACCCACGGTACTCAATGTACTTGTAGATGAGTCCAGCAATGAGCATGGCTACCAGTGCATAATACCAGGAGCAGATGAACATGAGGGCCAGGCAGAGGCTCATACCCAGGAAGGAGAGGGTCCTAGACAAGGTGGGGAGACCCAGCCTCTGAGCCCCAGCAGGGCTGTTGCTGAAGCTGGGACTTAGATAGCAAGAGGGAAATGGGGCAGGGCATGGGCAAGATCTGGGAGGTGACAGCCCGATCTAGGGGAACTCACACCATCATCCCCATGAGGACTAGGGGGATATGGGACCTTCTGGGTGAAGGAGAAGTCACAGACAGGGCACTACCCAATGCCCTGCCCAACTCCTGACACCCCATACCACCCTGTCCCTGTTCCTCAGATCCTGCCAGACAGGCCTGGCCAGGTGCATTCTGAGGCCAGGGTCTCAGGGGAGTGGAAACAGGTCGTCCCAGGAGAAGGCCACCAGCAAAGCCGGAGCATCCAGACAGGAGTGGGCAGCCCTGGTTCTAGCCCAGTTATGCCACAGTCTTGCTGGGGGACCTTGGACCAGTCCCTTTCCCTCTTTGGGCCTCAGTTTCCTTTTGTAGGACAAGCGTGATCATTTCTGCTCTGTCTGCCCCCGAGGGCCTATTGTGAGGATGAAGAGCCATAGAGGAAAATGATGAGAGAAACTGCAGCCTCTGTGCAATGAGCATCTGCCATGTACTATAGTCCTCACAAGAACCCATAGGCAGGTGCAGCTATCATGCCCATTTCACAGCTGAGGAAACTGAGGTTCTGAGAAGCTACATCATCAGCCCAAGGTCTCACAGCTAGGAAGTGCAGAGTCATGATTTGAACTCTGGCCAGCTGACTTCCAGCCTCCCTGCTACATTGTGAGCTATTGGGCATCAGGGACAGGAGAGAGATTCCAGCTGAGACCGCTTATGATGCTGCTATGTTATTATTTATGATTGTTAGGAGACCCTCTCCGGGACCTTCCTCATGTGAGTTGGTCAACAAAAGCTGGAGAAAAAAGGTTGTCCTCTTCAGGTTTGGGGTCCTTGGACCCAGAGGGGATGGACTGGAGTAAGGTGAGGGTTGGGGTGGAAGTGAGCAAGTGGCTCAGTGGAAGTGTGGGGACAGAGCACCCACCAGTGGTAATATCGAAAGCGTGGCCTCCAGTTGGGTGTCCTCAGCAGCGTCTGCACCGCACAGGCCAGATTCACAAACATGTAGCACATCAGGAAGAACCTGGAACACAGGAAGGCCCCAGGGGAGACAGAGATGCAAAGGGAGGCAGAAACAGAAACAGCAACGTGGGCAGAGAAAGGGGGAAAGTGGACAAGAAGTCAGGAGGTGGCCAGATCATGCTCTGGTGCTTAGGAAGGGGTTTCAAGCCAAATACCCTTACAACACACCCTAATAACACGTGTGGATGAATCTCTCTATAACAAACGATGGGCTTCTATGACCAGTGGGGAACTTCCTGGTGTTGTTAAAGTGTCTGGGTGGGTTGTCACGGGTAACAGCTGCAGGATTCAGATAGAGAAACACCCTGAACCGGGGGGAGGGCAAGAAGTCAGGCACGCACATAGAGAGGATGGGGGCCACCTCGTCGAGGGATGCGATGAGGATGCCAATCTCACAGATGCAGGCAGTCAGGAGCAGGGCCCAGGTCGGCTCTCCATTGGCCTTGCCATGGCCAAAGACCTGGGGACACAGCAATCATCATGGGACTGAGACCTCAAGGACTTCTCAGCCCTCTCCCCTAGTCTTTGGAACCAGTGGAGTAGAGGCAGGAATCCTATCACCAAAGAGGAGGTAGGGAGAGGATGCATTTCTCTTCCTCTAGGAGAATGCAAATGGATAACAGGCTTTTGCTGCGTCTTGCCCACCCTGACATCGGCACCCCAGTGCCATGAAGTTCAAATGATCCCTAGAGGGGGAAAGCAGCTGCAGAGGACCAGATGGGAGAGGAGCTGTCAGGAAGCCAGCAAGCCACCACGACCCTGTGCTCCATCCGTCTTTTTTTTTTTAGCACCATGGTGGAAGCTACCCTTTTCTTGTCCTTTGACTGCCTCCCCAAGTCTCCGACCAACCACTGTGCCAAAACAGGGCCATTTATTTTTTCCCCAAGAGCAGACAGTGCTCCAAGGGATGCACTGACCGTGGGCCAAATCCTAAGTAAGACACATTTATCCTTCCACCTGGGTGAAGGAGAAGCCACAGACAGGGCACCACCCAATGCCCTGCCCAACTCCTGACACCCCACACCACCCTGTCCCTGTGCCTCAGACCCTGCCAGACAGGCCTGGCCAGTGCAGTGCAGAGCAGAAGTGGCCCAGGAGGTAGTCTAAGGCTGGTTATGGCCCTGGGTCACTGTGTGGTCTCTCTGGGCAGGGGCCTGGCTGGTCTACTGAGGGTGGGCTGTTCTTCTCCCACACTGACCTGCAGGAAGGGCACGATGCCATCCCTCGAGATGGCCTGCAGCAGGCGTGGGGCCCCCGTGAGGCTCTGCAGCCCAGCCCCACAGGTGGAGAAGAAGGATCCGATGACAATTACCCATGGAGATGGCCAGGCCAGTGTGCCCACCACCAGGTTGCCATTCACAGCTTCGCCAAACCTGGAATGATGTGGACAGGAGATGCCAGGTGAGCAGTGCTGCCTGGATTTCCAGGGCAGGTCTCCATACCAACTACAGAACCAACTGTGTGCCTGCCACAGGACTAAGTTCTGTAAGGGTGACAGGGGAGGCAGAGCCCCAAATGTTCCATTGTTTTTTCCTTGATAAAATAATTCTCTAATTTCCTGATACTGAAAACCAAGCCTCTAGGCCTGGCTCCAGCATAGGTCCCAGCCCCACGTCCCCCACTGCATTCCCTTACAGGAGCCTGGTGGTACCAGTGGAAAGTGATTCTGAGAGGACCTCCTACACCACCCGGCCAGTTGTGTGTGCCCATGCCCTTCAGACGTGAGTGCTCCGGGACACTGAGCACTTACAGCTGCAGGCATGCGCACACATTTCTCCCCTCCACCCTGGCTCCCCATTGCCTGGAATGCCCTTCCTCCAAGCTGCCTAATCTCTGCTCAACCTTGAAAGCAGGAAGGATAAGTGAGATAAAGTATATAAGACACTTCTAGCCTCCCCTCCTCTGAGAAGACTTCCCTGGGAAGACCCCTAAGGACTGGACTGAAGCCCCCGGGCTTTCCTGTATGGCCACCCCTACCGACTGCACTTAAAGTCTGTTGGCCAGTATAGTCCCACCCAAAAGAGCTCCTTCAGTACAAAAACCATGCGTTATTTATCTGTGCTGCCTCCAGAATCTCAGAGGGAGCACAGATAAATACCACTCCTGTCTGTGTGACCAACACATGGACATTCAGTAAATGTTACACACACTATTGAATTAATCCGTTTTAAAGAAAAGTAAAGTATCATTATCCTAAAGGAAGTGAGACACCATTCAAGCTTCTCGAACTGGAGTGACGGAAGGAAGATGAAATATAAGAAGATGACTTTGCAAGCAATCCCCGTGGCCTCCCTCCCACAGGCCCCTCACACAGGTCCCAGCACCTCCTGACGGGTCTGTTTCCCAGAACTCAGCCTTCTATACCCACCCCTCCCCCAGAATAGGATCAACCCCAATTATCTTACTTGTCCCGCAGGACGACCCCCTCAATGCAGGCCCCAAACAGAACAACGGAGCTGATGTCTGCAGCAGAGGATAAAGGAGAATCCCCACGGTTCAGTCCTCCCCCTCCCCACCCCTCCTGCACCAGCAGGTAAGGCAGCAAGTTCAGCTGCCCTCCCTCTTGCCCTCCCCCGAGGGTGGTCCCAGCACAGCTGTGCAGGATACAGACAGCAGAGGTGGTGGCGATGGCCAGGATGGTGCCAGTGGGGATTGACTTCTGGGCATCCCTCAGGTCCCCAGAGCGGTTAGAACCAGCCATGATCCCTGCAAAACAGAAGTGCAGCTAGGACTCAAGCCAGGGCCACAGGAGACAAGGCAGATGAGAAAAAAGGGCACCACCCTCAGAGTCAGTGAGCCTGGGATCTAGTCCTAACATACTGGCTTGTGTGAGACCTTGTACATGTTACTTAGCTTCTCCTGGCCTTAACTCCCTCATCTCTCCAATAGGAAGTGAAATGTTGGGGTTGCTTTCATGATGGGGTTGTTGGACTAAGAAATTCCCAACATCATCATCGACTCTCTCCTCCCCATCCACTCACAGGCAGAGTCTTCCCTCTCTGAGCTCCCCTTCACCTGTGACTGAGGGGAAGTAGATGCCAACCAGCAGGGTGAAGTAGGAGGTCATATCACTGAAGACATAGGGGTGGTCCATGTCGATAGGAGTGCCATCAGCCAGGCCCACCGAGGTCATCCCACTCCTCTCCACAATCACGCCCTTGGTCAGGTAGGAGCTCCAGAGGTTCTCTGTGGGGAGACAGAATGCTCAGGGGGAGGCCAGACATCAGGGGACCAGAGCTCTGGGACCAGGAGGTGGGAGGGGGCAAAAAGTCAGGGTCAAGATCAACCCCATCTCACTCTCGCCGGCCTCATCTCTATTTCATTTCCACTGACATTTCCTAAGCTCCTGATTTGGGCCAGGCTATGTACAGAGCTTTCACAGACTAATCAGACCCAGTTTCTACCATCAAACAGACCAATCTAGTGGAGTAAATGGGCAAATAAAGACCCATCTCAGATTGAGTCGATGTGTCCCAAATTGATCTCACCATCCACCCACCCCAAACCAGCTCCTTTCCTGCATCCCATATCTCAGTAAATGGCACCATCATCAATTCTGACGCTCTGCCCTACACTGCTCCCTCTTCCCTTCCCCAACTTCAATACCACCTCCAACTTCTGTCCTTTAACCCCTCCTTAATATTTCTTAAATATGCCCCTTCTCTCCATTCCAAGGTCTCTCCACTGTCGCACTAGTGACCTTTCCGGCCAGATAATTCTTTGCTGTGGAGGACTGCCCCATAGCATTGTAGGATGTTTAGCAGCATCCTGGCCTCTACCTACTAGATGCCAGGTACACCCCTCCAGTTTTGACAACCAAAAATGTCTGCAAACACAGCCAAACGTTTCCTGGGTGGCAAAACAGCCCTGGTTGAGAAGCACTGCAGTAATGCCCACAGACACCACTCCATCACTCTCACTCAGAAAACCACCATCTCTCTCCCTGAACTCACAGCATCAGCCCCTTCCTGGACCCCCTGCCTCTCTCCTCTCACCCCTTTAACCCATCCACATTAGCAACCAGAATGAACCTTCAAAAAATGGAGATCTGATCACGTCCCTCCCTTTCCCAAAACCCCTTGGTGGCTCCTCATTGCCTTCAGAATGTGGTCCCAACTCTCCAACATGGCTTCCAAGGCCTGCCATGATCTGGCTCATGCCAGCCTCTCCTACATCGCTTCTTTCTCTACCTTATTTTGCTCTTTATGCCCCAGTCATACCAAATTACTTGCGATTGGAAAGACACAATAAACTCTTCTGCCTCTGCGTGCTTTTAGGCAAGCTGTTCTTCTGGTTGCAATTTCCTTACTCCTCTCATAGAACTGAAGATCTTTCATTTGTCCTTCAAAACCCTCCTCAGGTGAGTCCAGGAAGCCTATTGCCATCTTACACACATGAACTCTCCCTCCCCTGGGCATTCTCTGTGCATTGAATGCACATCTACATATGGCATAACGTATTTGCTAATACATCTATTTCTGCCATTAGTCTCCTTGAGGCCAGGAACTGTGGCTTATTTATTTTGTGTTCCTAGCACTCAGCACAATGCTGGGCACTCTGTAGGTGCTCAGTGACCACTTGTTATGTTGATGACTTCTTTTCCTACTAGCAGTGAGATACTTGTCTCCTTTTCACCTTACTCCTCCCTGATGCCAAGGACGGAACGTAACCCAGAGTAGGTGCTCAGTTAAAGCTGATTGAATTTAGCTGAATCCCAAGGAGGGCCCCTTAATCCTGACCGCTTAACCTACAATCCCTGCAGCGTTCTCTGGATGCCAGCCCTTGTCCCCCCGCAGACCTTTGATGAGGCCACTGGCAGCACCAGGGATGCCCTGGATCTCTGTGACATTGTTTCGGGTGAAGTATTCATCACAGGTGGCGTTGAGGAAGCGAGAGGAGCAGAAAAGGCCCCACAGCCGTGTGGTCACCGTCTCATTTCCTTCCCAAGCCAGCTTGGCACAGACATCAAAGCCATGGCGAGACAGCGTGCGGTTACCCAGGAGGCAGATCCTAGGGAGAGAAACAAGGGAGGAAGGTGGGGAGCCACATAACCTTGCCCTGGCTGCACAATACAGTCACCGGGAGACCTTTTAAACACACGGACGCCAGGTCCCCATATCCAGAGTTCCTCGTTTAATTTAAATGAAGCCTGGCCATTGGCTTTTTTTTTTTTTTCTTAAGCTCCCCAAGTGATTCTAATAAGCAGCCAAGGTGGTGAAGCATCGCGTTAGTGCAATGCTGTGTTTCAGCACCGTGGACAGCGGTCTTGGGGGACGCCCTCCACCTCTGAGCAGTGGATGGAGTGGACTTGGACCTGAGCCCCTGGACCCTCTAGACTTCTGTGTCTTTTCCCATCCTGGAGGAGTTGTCCAACACTAGGAGACTGTCCCATTCCAGGAGGTTGTCACCACCCAGGAAAGGTTTCCCTACCACAGACAGTATTCATTGTTTGGAACCCATTCCCACTGAATTCTTCCTAAGTCCCCCCTACCAGCAAGAAGTTGACTCTTACAAGGTAAATTGTTCCCTCCTCCAGAAAAGTTACCTCACTCTGAAGAGATTGCCCCCAAACCAAGGGAGATTTTCCCTCCCAAGGGAAGCTGCTCCCAACCCACACCACTCTAAGATTCTGAGGGCCAGGGAGGGGGAGTTTGGCAGAGACTCTGAAACAGGGCCAGGGAGGTTGGAGGACGATTCCTTGGGCTCAGAGTAGCAGCACTCACGGGAAGTTGGGTGGGTCGAAGGCAGACTTGATGACCCCAGCATAGATGGCCAGGATGGAGAGGATGACACAACCCAGGAAGACAAGGGCAAACTTGTTGACATACTTGACACCCACAAACACCACAGTGGCCATGCAGGTGAGCACACAGGTGCCGTAAACACGCATGTTGTTCAGCATGGCTGCTGCCTCCCCACTGGCATCTTCTGCCTTGAATATGGCCATGGCTGGGAAGAGGTAAGCCTGTGGGAAAGGGGCAAGAAGAACAGAGACCTAAGTCAGCAGCCCTTTGCACTACAGGCAGGGCTTTAGGAAAAAAGATGCTCATCACAGCACAGTCACAGTGGTACCAGACTGGAAAAGATATCCAGTAATAGGAGAATCGCTAAAGAAGGCATGGCCTGTCCTGCAAGGACTATGATGCAGCCATTTAAAAATGACATTGCAAGGCTAGGCAAGGTGGCTCACACCTGTGATCCCAGTGTTTTGAGAGGCCAAGGTGGGAGGATCACTTGAAGTCAGGATTTCAATACCAGCCTGGGCAACATAACGAGACCCCATCTCAAAAACAAATAAAAATACATTTAAAAAAAATGACATTGCAAGGATGCTGGAAGCGATTACTTCTGTTGTTTTTGTTAATTATAATTCTTAATAATTATTTATCATTTTAATAATTTCTAATAGAAAGGTGGAAATAAATGTTCATCACTAGAGGTTGGGTGAATAAATCATGATATCCCCACACAGACTATGGAGCTATTAAAAAAGATGACATAGTTGGTTTTTTATTGTTGTTGTTGGTTTTTTATTGTGGTGGTGGTGGTTTTTTGTTTTTTTTGGTTTTTTTTTGAAATAAAGTTTTGTTCTTGTTGCCCAGGCTGGAGTGCAATGGCGCGATCTTGGCTCACTGCAGCCTCCACTTCCTGGGTTCAAGTGATTCTCCTGCCTCAGCCTCCCGAGTAGCTGGGATTAGAGGTGCCCACCACCACCCCTGGCTAATTTTTGCATTTTTAGTAGAGACGGGGTTTCACCGTATCAGTCAGGCTGGTCTCGAACTCCTGACCTCAGGTGATCCAACTGCCTCAGCCTCCCGAAGTTCTGGGATTACAGGCATGAGCCACTGTGCCCGGCTAGATCACATAGATTTATATGGACTGACTTTAAAAGCTATCCATGGTACATTAGGTGAACACAATCAGGTTTTTGAAAAAGAATATGTCTTATTATCTCATTTTTATAAATGTATATGTGAAGATATATACATATATTAGTATATGTCTGTATGTGTTTTCATAAGTACATCAAAATGTTATCAGTAGTTTTCCCTGAATCATAAAAAATGTGGATAATCTATTCTTTGTGCACATCTGTATTTTCTAAAATTCCCATGCTAAATATTAATGTTTACATTCTCCCAAAAGTTATTTTCACTGTAAATAATATATACAAAGAGAATATGAGTTGCTTAGGTGTAGGGTTATATTTTACATAGACAGAATACAATACCACATAGAAAAACAAAAACTAGAAGGCAATACACCAAAATGTTAATGGTTATTTTCTTTGGGTGACTTATTTCCTTCTTTACATTTTTTCATGACTTGGATATTCCCCCTATTTTCTGCAATGGGCAGAATTGCATTTACAACAATTTTCAAATATTTTATTTTTAAAAGTCATGGAGGTCTATTGTTCTCCCTCATCATTTGCCTCCTCAGGCCTTTCATGCCCCATCCATCCTCCCTGACCTGCCCTCTTCCATCCTGCCATGACACTAATTGCTGTGGCACCTTCTAGTTCTAGGTTTCCAAGGCAGTGTGGTATAGAGGACATGTAAATGTATCAAGAAGTAGGTGTTTGGTGAATATTTGATTTTTTAGAGAGAATGGGAAGAATTCAGTTACAATGCTGTTTGTGACATGTAATCTCATTTTTTGTGAGTCTGGACCTACCAAATGTTAACTATTGTAAGACTATAGGTGAATTTTATTTTCTTCTCTACCCTTATCATTTTCATCAATGAAGCTGCATCACTTGTGTAAGGCTCTGGAAGTCAGAAAGACCAAGGTTCATATTCCTTCCATTCGTTCCTTAAACTCTGAGCCTTGCTCTCCTCATCTGTAAAATGGCCACCTTTTAGCCAGGTGCAGTGGCTCATGCCTGTCATCCCAACACTTTGGGAGGCTGAGGTGGGAGGATCATTTTAAACTCAGGAGTTTGAGACCAGCCTGAGCAACATAGTGAGGCCCCTATCTACAAAAAAATACAAAAATTAGCTGGGCATGGTGGTGCTTACTAGCTACTTGGGAGGCTGAACTGGGGGGGATCACTTGAACCTGGGAAGTGGAGGCTGCCAGTGATTGCACCACTGCCCTCCAGCCTGGGCAACAGAGTGAGACTCTGTCTTAAAAGAAATAAAAAATAAAATGAAATGGCCACCTTTAACTCATGAGAGAGTCGTGACGATAAAATAAAATGACATACTTCAAGCCTTGGGGCCTACACAGAGTAGGGGCTTGGGACATGTCAGCTCTACTTCCTATCCACCAGGGACACCTCATCAGCACCCATGCCCTACAGGAAGGGGATGAAGGATGGAGACCTAAGTCACCAGTCCTGACTTCAAGCACTGCACAGCAACCTGGTTTCTCTCCATCAGTCGCTACTCCCAACAGATATCTTTACACGGGTCCCTCCCCTGGTTCTTCTCTTTTGCAATCCAATAGCCACCAGCCATCTACCATTAACATCATAGAGTACCTAGCACAGTCCGTGGCCCGTGGGAGGCAATCACACAATGGTAGCTGCTGCATAACATTACTGTTATTATTTCTACCATATTTTAACTCATCAACCAACCTCTGCCGCCTACCTGAGAGCTGAGTGACCTTGAGGAAGTTATCTCACCTCTCTGAGCTTCTCATTTGTAAAATGGGCATCATAATACTTAAACCTCATAAGGATACAAGAGAATGGCTGGAAAGCACTTGGAAGGATGCTGAGAGCTCAGTGGGGGCCTGATAAACGACAGCTGTGTATGTTACATAATTATTGTATCTTGTCTCCCCAACTAGACTGTGTGAACTCTTTAGAAACAGAACCACATCTGACTTTGGCCTTACTGAACCACATCTTTGGCCTCACTGAATGGCCTGGCCTATAGGAGGTGTCCAGGGAACACTGATTTACTGACTGACAGCCTGGGGTTCCACACCTCCTCCTCAGCCCCTCTTACCAGCAGGATTTCAATGGTGCCCAGGATGTACATGGCTCCAGCAAAGGTAGTGCCCAGGTAGAAGCAGAGGCCCACGGCACCCCCAAACTCTGGGCCCAGAGACCTGGAAATCATGTAGTAGGAGCCACCAGCTGCAGGGAGAATCTGGTATCAGCGAGAGGGTCGGGGGCACTGGGCTGCCGTAAGGGGTGAGGGGTGTTCAGTGACAGAGGCAGAAGGGGGTTGCTCTGGGCCTCACAGGCTTATGGGCTGCAGCCCTAGAAAGGGGACTGGTGAGAGACCCAAGCAACCACTCTGCATGGATTTTGCAGCACTAATTACTATGTTGCTAATTACCCCTTTAAGGAGGTCATGGCTCAGAAAATCGGATGGTGGAGAGGAGGGTCTCAGGATGAGTGGGGGGAGGGCTGCCCTATTCAACACCGACAGCTGCCTCCTCCTCTGCCCCCAATAGGGCTGAAAACAGATACAGCCCAGCCCCCCAGTCTATAATATTACCTCTCTTGGGTCTTGATGTCCCCCAAAGCCCAGGGCACTATCTCTCCTTCCACCCAGCCATCCCCCCTCCCCACGAAGCCCCAGTCACCTACCAGGCACAACACCATTCGTTGCAATTGCACTCATGGAGATGGCCGTGAGCATCGTCTGTGAGGAAAAAGATCATCAGAGCGGTGGCTGGGGTGGGGGCCGCAGTGGCCTGAGTGGGGGCCAAGACTTATACCCAACAAACACCAGCCAAACCCACAGGTTCTCTTCCGCTGAGCTGCTCCCTGGGCCTGTTCCAACTTCTACTCCTGCCAAGTCCTTCTTCTCAAGAAAACCTCTTATTCACCATGCGAACGAAAGGAGCCCAAGCAAGCCACAGCATCAGAGAGCTCTGGAAATCCCAGCCTGGTCTCAGACCAGCTGCCTGACCTGAGACAACTCACTTCACTTCTCCAAGCCTCAGTTTCTCCATCTATAGAATAGGAGTAACAGCTTCGACACTGCGTACCTCACATGCACAGCTGTCTCAAGGTTATGTACGAGGACACGTAAATGTATCAAGAAGTAGGTGTTTGGCGAATATTTGATTTTTTAGAGAGAATGGGAAGAATTTGGTTACAATGCTGTTTGTGACATGTAATCTCATTTTTGTGAGTCTGGACCTACCAAAATGTTAACTATTGTAAGATTATAGGTGAATTTTATTTTCTTCTCTACCCTTATCATTTCCATCAATGAGCTACATCACTTGTGTAATTATACACAGAGAGATCCAGGTGAAACCTGGTTAACAGCCATCAAGGACAAGCCTGTGAGATGCAGGAAGGACCAGTCAGGCCTAATTTACTCTCAAAGATCATAAGCAGTGGTTCCTATAAAAAGCTCAGGTCTCATGCTTCCATCCTCCCACCTCCCACCCCCAGGCCTCTGCCAAGCCCCAGCTGTCAGGGGGTGGTGAGGGGAGGGGTGTCACTCACACAGGAGCAGCAGATGAACACCATACAGAAGGACTCCATGATGCCTGCAATGCCCACCACCCAGGTGAGCCGCAGGAAGAGGATGACGCCAAAGATGTTCTGCAGGCATGGCAGGTACACGCCCATGAAGGTGCCCATGCGTGGGGCCTGCCAGGGAGGCCAGCATCAGTCTCTGCAGTCCTCATCACTACCAACACCCCAGGCATGCTCCTCCCCCATGTTTCTCCACCCCCACCTTCCTCTTCTCTCTATCCCCAACCCTTCATCCCTCTTCTTTCTGATTTGTATCCCCTTTCCCTCCCTCCATTCAAATCCATTTTCCTCCCCCATCCTTCCCCACCCCCCATCCGTCCATTTTCTTCCATTTCTCATCCCCTGAGGCCCTCACCTGCACCGGCTTCTTTTTTCCACCCTCATTGTTTTCTGCCTCTTCATGCTCCCTACTTCCCTGGGGCAGGTTGGTATAGTTGGCCAGGCCACTGAGCAAGGAGGACACCATAGGGCTGGTGTCCATCTCCTCCTATGGAGGGAGGGTGTCAGTGCTAGGAGGCTGGGGGAGCAGGTGGAGTGAGCTGGGTGGTGAGGGGCAGAGGAAGAGATGGGGACAAGGAGCACAAAACCATTGAGGATGGGATGAGATGGGAAAGGAGGAGGAACAGGGGTAAGAATGGTAGGATGAGGAGAGGAGGGCAAGGAGCAGAAGGGAGTAAATCCCAGGAGGGAGAAGGAGGGACGGGGAGGCTCAAGGAAGAAGGTGGACTCAAGGGAGGGGTGGAGAGGAGGGTATTGCTCCCTAGGGAGGGAGGGAGAGAGCAGCTGATGAATCAGGATAATGAATTGTAGGTGGGGGCCCAACAGCCCTAGCAGCCCACCTCAAACAAGGCCATGTTCTTGCCATCATACTCCTTTCCCTTCTCTGTGTCAGTGCTGTTGATGAAGGGACTGCTTTCCTTGGGGTTGCCATCACCTGAGAAGGGAGAGGGGTCAGGGATCTGGCACCAATCAGTTGTTGTCCAACCACCTGGGCATACAGTGGTGTAGCCACGGTAGCCCTCTGAATCTCAGTTTATGCACTGGGAAAATGGGGCTAATACCACCCTTCCTCGCAGAGTTGTAGTTGACAGCATGTATACAGAGCCTAAAGCACTAGCTGGCATACACTGCATATTAACAGATGTGTGAGTGCTTCCTTGCTCTTGGGAGTCCTATTCCATTTACCAGGACACCCCAAGACTCTCCAGAGTTCCCTTCTTAACTATAGCTGGGCTCATACCGGTGTTTGGGGTGGAGGCACGTTCCTTCCCAGTGGAGAAGGTCTGCCTTCCAGGAGCACTACAGATCAAGGCCCCAAGGATGTGCCACTTCTTGAAGAAGTGACCCCCTCTGACATCTCCTATGCCCTTTATTCATCTTCATTCACAATGTGTTTACCAAGTGTCTACCATGTGCCAATACAGGCATGGGGGAAGCAGGGTAAGACACAGAAGACATCATCCATGCTCTCAGGAGAGCAACCCAAGTGCAGGGAGACAAACCAGTAGCCAGGAATTTCCAATCTGGCATGGTCAATTCTAGGATAGAAGATCAAGGGACTGTGGGACACAGGAGAGGCATCCAGCCCAGCCTGGGAAGTCATGGGAGGCTTCCCAGAGGAAGTGACGTGTCCACTGAGAGCTGAAGAATGAGTAAGAGCTAGCCTGGGAGGGAGGAAGGGAGGGTGTTCCAGGCAGACAGAATAGCAGAACAGCATGTTCGACGGCCCAGAGGTGACAGCAAATAGAGTGGGTTAGAGGAATGAAGTATGATCTGGCTGGAGTCTGTGGAAGGGGCAGTGAAAAATGAAAAGGTGAGCCTGGGAAGGGAAGCGTGGGCTGGTCCCTTAAATGATTAGCAGGTCGTGTTCAAGAATGTGGACCTCATCCAGAGGGCAATGGGAAGTCATTGAAGAGTTTCAGGCAAAAAAAAATACCATGAATAAACCCATGTTTTAGAGCCATCACTCGGGCTTTTAGGTGAAGAAAACAGAGTACGGTAGTTAGAGACTTTCAGTAACCCAGGTAAGGGCTGATGATATGCCTGACCAGAGCAATGTAGAGCAACAGACAGAATTATTGGCATGTTTCCATGCCAGATGTTTGGTGAGGGGGAGAGGAAGAATCTAGGATAATATCTGGGGTTTCTAGTATGGGTGAATGGTTGGATGATGGTGCTATTTGATAAATGGGAAGACTAGAAGAGGAGGAGTTTGGAGGTGGAGAAGATGCTGAATTTAGCTGAGGGTGAGGCACTGTAGGGCACTCAAGTGGATACATGCAGAAGCCACCTGGATATATGAATCAGGATACATGCAGCAAAGAGGCTGGGCAGGAGAAAGAGATGGGGGTAAGCTATGTAAACACGTGTAGGATGCATGTGAAGCCATGCACCTAGATGAGATTACTCGAGGAGAAAGTATCTTGGGCACCAGGGGGGAAGGTCCCTTCAGAAAGATATAAGAGGCCCCATAGGTACATTTCCTTGGCTTCAGCCATGACCCTTCCTCAATTCCAGGGCTGAATTCCAGCAGTTGCCATCTCTCTGGACACTGGAGAAACTCCCCGCTGATCAAATTCCAAGTGAAATTGAGGCCCTAGGCACCTTGATTCTCCTGTCCCCTCGACGGCTGACATCCCTTTCTCTCCATCTCCATCCATGTCTTCCCCATTCTCCTCTCTACCTCTGGGAAACCTTCCTCAGTCACCCAGCCAGAGCATGGCCTGTCTGTTATAAAACCAATCTCTTCCTGACTAAAAATTGGGCCAGGAGGAGTGATACCTCGCCTGCTCCAAAGAAACCCACCACCCAGTCTTCTGCCACCACCTCCACCTCATCCATCAAGGCAGAAACTCCCGGTTGTCAAATAGGGTGCAATCGTCAGCTCTTTCTTCTCACATATGTGAGTTCCTGGGAATAACAGACCCACCTCCCAGCACATAATAGGAGCTCAGGAAAAATCTTTGGAGCTAAGTTCTCCAGGGCTCCCTTCTGGACCCCAGGGTCTCAGAAGAGCTCTCTGGGGCCAGAGAACAGGAGAAACAAGGAAGAGGTCCTTTTAAAATGCTGACAGTATGCCTCCTGTTCTCAGCATATCATGGTGTGGACTAGAGAGACTGAGGGGACCTGAGGTGAGAGGATGTTTCCTAACGGTTAAAAAAGGGGGCTGGAGTTATGGAAACTGACATTCCAGTCCCAGCTTCACTGGCTGTGTCGTCACTTTCAGCAAGTCCCAAATTCTCTACGCCTCAGTTTCCTCCTTTGCAAAGGGATACTACACCAAGCTTAACTCATAGGGCTGTTGCTACGATTAAATTAAATCATGTATATTAGGTGAGCCCGCCACGAATGTGGCTATTGCTATTATTACAATTGCGATTATTATTAACATACTTGGTGCCCACCCAGCCGGGGCTCCCCATCCCACACCGCATCTCCAGCCGCAAGATTTTGGGGTCCTGTCTCCTATGGAGCTGGGTCCCTTTCCCCGCAGCATCCCCTCGTAGGGCCAGGACAACCAGACAGGAGAACCCCTCCCCTCTGCCTTTCACACCCCCTCCCAAGCGCCTCCTCCTTCGCGGGGGCGAGTGGCGCCCAGGGGACGGGAATGGGGGCGTCCTGGCCCGAGACCCTGCAACTAGGTGGCCCCGCGCCGGTCTCCATGGCGACCGCGCAGGCCGAGAGCGCAGCGCCGAGCCTAGCCGGCCGCGCGCCCGCAGCCGCTTATGTAACGCGGCGCGCAGCGCAGAGCCAGACTCCAGGCCGGATCCGGGCCAGGAGATGAGGGCAGGGGAGAGGGCGGCTAGGTAGGCTCGTTCTGGATCCCGCCTTTCCACTAGCTGCCTGGGCGGGACGCCAGACTCCCGGGACTTGTCAGCCAGGGCTTATTTCGTCCCCTCCCTGAACGCCAGGCGCACTGGTTGAGGGGGATGGGGTATGAGCTTCCGAGTTCTCAAAGGACCAGAAGAGCTAAGGGAAAACTCGCCCTGATTCCCCAGAGCCAAGAGTAAGGGTGATGCGGGAGCGCCGAGCGGCGCGCGCGCGCGAGAGGCAGGGCCAGACTGAGGCTGAGCCCTCCCCGCCCCCGCCCCCTGGGAGCTCTCAACCCGAATCGGCTTTCAATTAAGCTGCGGCGGCCAGAGCTCCCGGGGAGGAAACAGGCGAGCGGCGCAGGCTAAGAAGCCTCCCCGGGGCCTGGGGCTGGGCCTGGGGGAATCCCTAGGCCAGCTCCGAGAGGGAGAGGGGGCGTCAGACCCCAAGGGGAAAGAAGACCGGGACACATCCCTGGGCTCTTCTTTAGTCCAGAAGTGCCTTCTTGCTCGGGCCATCCCCACCTGCCCGAGGTCAGCAACCAGTTCCTTCCCGTACATCCCCAAGAATCTAGAATCAGAGATGTCAGGGTCTCTTGGCCTGATGGTCCTCTCTCAAGCCCAGAAGGTCCTTAGCACCTCCTACCACCATCTCCAAGCACCGCTTGGAGGAGGGGGCACTTCTCTTTCTGGGACCCAGAGCACATGACCCAGGTTCTGGACACTTGTGTTCCAGGTCCTGGACCCTATGTATAGAAAGAAGGTCTCCAGATGGGTCCGCTGCACTCAGTGTCTAGAAACTAACGGAGAGGGGATAGAACTGAAGCGAGTTCCTAGTTCAACTCTTGCCTCACACACACTGATGCCTCTTTTCTAGGCCTCCTGAGCCCCCATGGAAACCCCAAGGCCTGGTGAAACCTTGGCAGAGAAAGCGGGTGCTGGGAAATGGGACCGTACCTGGTGTCTGAGGGAACAGAGAGATGCTCTCCATCTGAGTCCCCCTCTCAGAGTGGAGGCACCTGAAGGGGATCCTGGATGGAAAGATTCGCGTCGGGATGCCTGGCGCTGCCGCAGACTCAACTTTGCCAAACCCTCTCCCCCTCCGGCCAGAAGCCAGCGGGGGAGGGGGCGGATGCTGGATGAGGTGATCCCAGGGTCACTGGGGAGGTGGATGAGCTGGCCAGCTAGGAGTTCTGGCACCTGTATACCACTCAGCCCCCAGGAGGAATGAGGAGTTGCGGGAAGCGGCGGGGGGTGGGGGGGGAGTCAGACAAAGGATCAGGGACCCTGGTGTCCCCAGCCTTTCCAAGCGGCCACTTGGTCCTGAGATCCAGGATCCGGAGGACCTCAGAGTCAAGGTTGCCAATCCCTAGAAGACCCTGCTCTTCCAGCCCTAGGCGCCATCCCCCAGAGGGATCTGCGGGAGTCTAGGCTCATAGGGTCAAGCAGTGCCCAGGGGAACGTTTGAAGGCGCTGAGCGCAGACAGCAGGCGCGGGAGGCGCGCTAGTGCGCAGGGGACGCAGCGCCGCTGGAGAGTGGGGGGTGGGGGTGGCTGACAGCCGTGATGGATGGCTGAGACCGCTGGGGGGCGGCGGGGGGCCTGGGAGCCTGAGGGGGTGGCTGGCCCCAAGACCTCGGAGCAAGGAAGCCGCGGAGGAGGGCGGGGGAGAGGGGGAGCAGCGAAAGGACTTGTCCCAAGCCCCTCAGCTCCTTGCGAGTCTCCGCACCCACCGCAGCGCGTCCGCAGTGTCCGCGCCGCGGCGCTGAGGAATCAGCCGCTGGGACCCCATTTCTGAGGCCTCAATGGGGAAGCTAGCAGATCTAACTAAAAAGACTCCCCCCGCCCCGCCCTGGACCGCCCCAGGGAACTGAGAGGAGGGGGAAAGAGGGAAGAAAGGAGGGTGATCTTGCTTCCCGTCCTGAATAGGAACCCACGGGAAAGCGAGAGAGAGAGAGATTCTGCAAAGTAGAGCTGAAAATCTATGGAGAAGGTACGCTTCAGTCTGAGGTCGGACCTTGGGAAGCCTTGGGGGAGGGGTCCCGGATTGCACCAAGGGTTCCCTTAAGGAGACACCACAGCCCGGACGGGGGGCTGTCATATGGCTCCAACCCCCCCTACACACACACACACACATACACGCACACACACACACACACACAGAGCCACCTCTTCCCCCATCTTCCAGATGGAAGTCTTAGAACGAGGGACTGCAGCAGACTGCGCCCCCCGGCACCAGGGGTGCCTGCTCTGCGCCAGGACGCCGGGGTCCCCTGTCGGGGAAAGGAGCCCTCCTCCCGCCGTCGAGCTCCACATCAGCTCATTCTAGGTCTTCTATCCCCTTCCCACCGCCTCCTCGGTTTAGCTAACGCAAGTCGGCCCGAAGCCGTGGGAAGCGACAAGCCCCCGGCCCGCAGCTCTGCCCCCAGGCGCGGCGCATTCCAGCACCTTGGACAGCGCCCAGAGCATTCCAATGGAGCTGAGCTCCAGGCTGCAACTGGCGCCCACCGCCCGGGTCAGTCCCAGCCTCCTCTCTGAAGGAGGTGGCCCCCGCTCCGCCTCTAACCCCAGAGCTGCCTCCTCTCCTCGCTGCCCCCTCCCCCGCCGCCCCCGGACCACAGCTTACCCGGGTTGGCTCCCCCATCGCCGTCCTCGCAGTCTGTCAGGTTGTTTAGCATGGTGGCGGCGCGGCCCCTGGTCCGGGGATGGCTGCGCCGCCTCGCCCGCGCCCCTCTACCCGCCTTCGCCGCTCTCTCGTTCGCTCTAGCTCTCTCTCGCTCTCCGCTCCACGGAGGAAGAAGCTGCAGTGCCCGCCCGCCCGGCGCACACACACTCGCACACGGACACACGCTCACACCCGCGCGCGCCCCCTCTCAGCAGCGGCGCTGCTCACCTCATCCCGTATGCAGGAGGCGTGAGCCACTGGCGGGGTTTTGGGGGGAGAGCGGGAGGGAGGGAGAAGAGAAGATGAGGGGCGGGCAGAGAGCGACTAGTGGCCCCCTTGCACGAAAACTGGGGGATTGCGTGGGTGGGATGAAGGGGGTGCTTCGGGGGACAGGGCCTCGCCTCCCTTGAGCAGACGCAGCTCCCCCCACCCACTCTCCGGGCGGGGCCCGGCACGTGGGCAGGTGCCATCCCGCGCCCTAAAAATAACGGCAGGGAACTAGGTCGCGGCCGCGGGGAGGCGGCCCCGCAGCGGCTGCCTGACTGGGGGTCTGGGGTAACCCCCAGGGGGAAGATAAAGGGCACCGAAGTGGCTGTGGAGGTGCGCCATGCAACATGGTGCCTTTGGGAAGCCTCTCTGCAAGACTGGAGAGGCCAGCCCTGAAGTGGGGGAGGAGAACCAGACCCTCTTTCACACCACTGCTCAAGAGATTGGAGGTGGAGGCATGTAGAGCCCAGGGCCCATAACTAAAGCAATGTACTACCCCCAGGGGCTTTCAGGTCACTGGGCTGACTGACCCAACCTGTCTTAAAATGGGTGGGGTAGCGCCTGAGGAGTTCCAAGGAACTCTCTCATTGTGCTTAGACTGACAAGAGTCCCAGCATCCCACCCCCAAGACAAGTCCCTGGAGCCCACAGCCAGGGACCTTCTGACTGCGGACTGATCTAGAGATGAGACCTGGTGAGGAGGAGGAGAAGAGGCAGCAGTGAGGTTCCAGGGAGCACTGACTTTCCACCAGGGATGGTGCAGCCTCTAGGGAGGACAGGCCGGTCCTGAGGCTGGCCAGGGACAGAGTGGGGGAGGGCGGAATGAGGCCGCCTGTCGGTTTGAGACCAGATTTTCTCCTGGGGCAGAAGTGTCTAATCCCCTAATCCAGGATTGCTTTCTGAGGCTTCCAGAGCCGACATGCTCTCTGTCCTCCTCCCCCCTTCCCTTAGGCCAATTCCCCAGAAGCTTGATCATCCTGGGACCCCTCAGCACCCCTAGAGTCCAGGTTTGAGCCAGTGGTGCAGACATCTCAGAAAGTGGCATCAGAGGTTTGAAAGCTTTGAGTCTCTAGAAGATCTAAACATCTGAGGGTGGGAGCAGATCAGGGTAAACAATCTTCACACTCGTACTAGCTCTCTCCCTGGCTCTCTAAGTTCCAGAAAAGTTCTGCGGTTGGGAAAAGATCAGTCATTGTATCTTACACACAGCTTTCATTTCACAGATGAAAAAACTAAGGCCCATAGAGGGAAAATGACTGCCTGTGGACATAATGCCAGTGGATGGCAGAATTTGGTCTAGCATCCAGTTTGCTTTACTCCAGTTTAGGACTCTCTTCATTGATAGAACTTATAAAAGTGGTCTTGCCTCCACAGAAGAGACAAGGATGCAGTCATATCCATGCCCTTCAGCAGCCTCTGATTATTAGCTCCTGAAAGAAAAACAAACAAACAAACAGGCACTAGGTCTGAGATGTGCTTTCTTCCTTTTCTTGTGCTCAGGCTTCAGAGGTGCAGAGCTAGAATGGACTCTTGGCTTGCAACTGAAGGGGAAGCCTCCAGAAAACCTGCAAAAATCCTAAAGAGCCATTCATATCCCTGGAGACCGGGGTATAGGACAGCACTTTTTTCAGGACCATGGACAGGATCCAGGGCTCAGCTGTACTTGTATTAATACAATTTGTCAGTGGCTTCAGATTGGGTCAACCGTGGAGTTTTCAGCAGCTGACTCAAAAGTGCCTCTGAGGGACCTACCAACCAAGTATCGCTGCCACTTGGTTTTTTGGATACCCAAAGGACCCTTCAGGGTAGAGAGTTAGCTATTCAGACAAGTTGTGGGCACTGGTATTCTTGGCTCTCCCAGAGAAAAAAACACCAAAAGGGTGAGATGAGTTTGAATTGGTGACAGAGGTTAAAAGAAGCCAGTGTTCAAAAATTTTTAAGCATGCCACTCCACTCTACACACACACACACACACACACACACAGCACTAGCAGCAGCAGCAGCAGCACTGTGGTCTACTACTCTGCAGAGATGCATAACAGTAAAACACGTGTAGCATGTTTGTCAGAGGAGTGCTGTAGAATGAAGGCGATGCTAAGGTTTTTCAGTAATCTCAGGTCTGGCATGTTCCCCTGGGGTTATTTTCCTTCATTTGTAGTCCAGCTTTGGCCACTCAGAGACTAAACCCATGCATGGGGAAACCTAGATTCTAGGGAGTACGGGTGAAGGCAGGAGTGATTCCTCTTTCCTTGGGGAACCCATCTGTCCACCTTCACTAGAGTTCCCATCTCAAGAGCCATCTGAGACTCAGGAGATAGTGGTTCTATCGTATCCTCTGCCCCCAAATTCTCTCTGTATCTCTGGGCAAAATCAGGTTCCTCTCTGTGGGCCTCAGTATCCCGTCTGTAAAAATGAGTTAGGTTGCATAATCCATGGCACTTCTTCCTGCTCTGAAAACTCTTAGTGCTCTATTAATCTCAGACCAAAGCCACATATCCCTTCCTAAGGAGCCCAGACCAAGTGAGCAGACAATCCCAAGGGGGGACCCCAGCCCCTCCACTGACACCCCTCACCTCTCAAGAAGACTGTGCCCTATTCTGGCCTCCAGCCAACTCTCTGTGGTGAGGTTTAAAGAAAACACATGGCAGGCACCCACTACACTGCCAGCCTGGCACTGGCCAGTAAAATGTGACCCGCAGCTCAGAGCCCCAGGAACCTGGCTGCCAGCATAGCATCCCCTCCCCACCAAGAACCCTGGGGAGCTCTGGGGCCAGGGAAACCCTCTCATTAAAGCAGCACAAGATGCAGAGCTAAGGAGGGTCCTATTTCTAAACTCTGAGTCTCTCAAACTCATACCCCCTCCCACCATATGTCTCAGAGAGAAAAAAGCTCAGAGAAGCTGCCTCCTGAGTGTCAGGATATGGGAACTGGAAGAGATATTATAAATTATTTTTCCACTCTCCACTTATTGTGAAATTGGAGTCTGAAAATGGAAAGGTTCACATTTCCTTCATGGGGTGAACTTGTAACAGACTAGGGACTAGAACCCAGCCCCCTGACCTCCTGTCTGGGATTCCATCCACTGAACCAGGACAAGGGGCTGTTTGGAGGAAGCTAGAGCCACCGGACTGGGTCCTCTTTTCACAGGAGGCAGGCATAGCATTCCTCCTTATGGCTCAATCCCTCTCCCTCCACATCTCCACTGCATTACCCCCACAACCTAACCCACCCACCACTGGCTGTGGCCTTATGGGCCCAGGGTCCTGAATGCCCTCCTTCACTCTTCTTCTCCCCTACCCGCATGCCTCATCCTCGGACCCAAAACCATAGCAGTGAATTGATGAGTCCAGCGCAAAGCACACCCCACACACACAGGGCTCACTGCGGAGCACGTCAACCACCACCGTCTCCGTGGCAACCGGGGGTTTAATTAACAGGCTGCAGCCCCATCACCATAGCAACAGCACCCCAACAGCCCCTCATTCCTCTGCAGACTCAGCCCATCTTCCCTCTTTCCCAATCCGGACCCCTTTCTCACCGCACTCACCCCCCCCATCCCCACCCCACCTGGAGAACTGAGGCCTAAAGATCGCTCTGGTTCATTGAGAAAAGGGGAGGGGAGAGGAGGGGGATGAGAGAGAAAGAGAGAGCAGCCTGTCACCATGGCAACTGCAGCCCCATTCGTAACCAGTTTGTTGCCATGGAGATTCCTAGGGCTCACCTTGGGCTGAGGTACCGGGCAGTGAGGTTCTGAGTTCTGGCTTGGGGATGAGATGACTGGAGATCTCCTTAGACAGACTGGAAATCTCCAGATCCAACATATATACCAATAACAGCATTATTCTTCCCAATTTACAGATGGAGAGACTGAAACATGAGGTTTGGGTCTAGAGGAGGCAGACAGCTTCATCCTTCCAAATCATCACAAAATCTTAGCATTTTTATGGTTAGAAGGACCCTTAGATAGCTTCCTGTTCAACTCCTTTATACTACAGATGGGTATATTAAGGCCCAGAGAGGGGAAGCAGTGTGCCCAAGATCACACCACAGAGCCTGAGCTAGAACACAGATGGGCTATATTGTGGTCTTGCTCCATCCTCCCAGCATAAGTTAGCTCCCTCTCCCTCCATGGGGACACATCCCAACTCCTGTTAGTCTTACCAGGCCCAGGGCTCTTTTCAGGGCCCTGACTCCTCCCTGAGAAACTGAGGCACAGTAGAGGATTAGGTAAAGGAATAGGGGAGCATCTCAGAGTTGTAACAACTGTCACCAGGTCTACTTCTGTTCATCCAAGTCACCATCAATCTCCCATGACACAGGTGAAGTAAGTGAGGTGTGTGGCCCACAATCCAGGGTTAGTGGCAGATTTGAGGCTTGGCCTTGCCTTGCTTCTTTAACTCCCTGTAAGTCATGTTCTCACCTACAGTTCATCCTCTGGCAGCAGAAAGCACCCCAAGTGGCAAACCCCACTCATTTGGCCCAGAGTAAAAGAAAATACACACACACGCCATCTCTCCCAAACTTTCCCAGTCTTAGACATGCTGCTATCCCTCCTTTGGGTGAGGACAAGAGGTGGAAAGAGAATCTATCAGGGGCTAGAGGGCTGACACAAGAACAGCTATGGGAAAGATACCACCAGATGCTGGGTTCCCCTAAGTAGCCTTTGTCTACTTCCCCATGCAGTGATCTACCAGAGAGGAGGTGCTTGAGGCTGTTTCAGGCTTAAAAGGTTAAAAGTCACCCAAATCATTGTCCAGATGGAACTTCCAATACACTCCTGCACACAGGTACCCACCCCTCAGATAGACACAGAAATGTACACATCAGCACACCCTTCAACGCACTGGCAATATAGTGACACACAGAAGCACTGAGTGAGTCACTGACCACCCCACAGCTCATCAAAACTAATGGGGGATGCTCCTCCCACAAGACACACACACACACACACAGCCTCTGCCACAGCACACAGCATTCCAGGCTCATACACACCTGCACACCCAAAGCTTGGGGGCCGTGTTTCATTTCGACCATACCGGAGTTGGAGAGTGTGAATGGGAAAACAGCAATCACCTTGGGACATGACAGAGGGCTGTCTTATTCCTAAGCCAAGGGATGAGGAGTGAGAGAAGAGAATGCAAGGGTAGAGAAGCAGGATCCCACAGCCACCCTCCTTTCATCTTATGAGCATTACACACCTACTAAGTGCCAGGCTCTGGGTCTGGAACTCAGAACACAAAGATAAAGGAGATGGTCCCTGTCCTTGAGATGTTCCAATGGAGGATACCCATAAGTAAAGAAAATGACTGCCATCCAACGGGACGTGTGCACTAAGGGTGCAGTGGGTGGGCCGAAGAGGAAACTGAAAAGGTTTTTGGAAAAGGTTAAATGAGCTATAACTTACAGAATGAGTAGGAGTTTTCCTGGCTGATGGAGGAGGGAGAATGAATGTGGACAAGAACACCAGAAGCAAATGAGGAAAGAGAATGACAGACTTAAGGCTTTGGCCTTCATTTTTCAAGTGATGGGGGGCTTCTGTGAAGGAGGGCTAGGGCAGGACTGGAGGCAGGGAGGCCAGTGGAGAGGATGTGGTCATGGCAATGTGAGGCTTGGAGCAGGGCGAGGATGACAGAGGGGGAACCGATGCTGCCAGATTCAGGATAAGTTTCAGAGGTGAATGGCCAAGACGTGAGGACCAGTTGGATTTGCTGGAAAGAAAAAAGGAAGGGTTGAGAATGGCTGCAGAATTTCTGACTTTCAAATCTGGGAGGCTGGTAAGGTCATTCATGAAAATGAGAAAAGAGATTATGAGAAAGATGAAGAGTGGAAGGAGCCCAAGAAATCCAAGTGGCCACAACCAGGAGGCGTTCGGTTCACGGGACTGGAGCCATTCGGAATTCCAGGCCTCAATTTGGTCATCTGTACAATGAGGAGGTCCGCCAGATAATCCCCTAAGGGTTACTCTAGGGGTTTCGGCGCTTGGGTTTGCTTCGGGGCGAGCTCACCTGCGGCTCGGCAGCGACCCCTGGCGGTCTGGGGAGGCTCCTCCTCCTCCTCCTCCTCCCCACCTCTCTGGGGCCACTACAAGCCAATTCGCCTCGTTCCTTCCAGACCCGAGGGCCTCAGAGCCAGGGAGAGGACCCCTGATGAGTGCCCCCTGCGAGGAGACTGTGCACGCACCCAGGATGCTACTTCTCCACCGAAGGCCAGAAGGATCTTTCCCCTCCCCTATACGCTGTGCCCTGCGTGTAACTTCCATTACAAGACCCCTGCACAGGGCCCGCGAGGAAGACGCCCCCATCCCGCCTGAGCTGACTCCTCCCAACACTTCCGGAGCTCGAGCAGACAAGGAGCTAAGTGGGTCCCCAAGAGTCGGGATCAACGACCCTACGGCATCCTCCCTGAATCTAGCTGCCCAGGATCCACACTAACTCCCTGCCTCCCGTCTCCTTCCCGGGATCCCCAGTCGCTGTCCGCTTAGCCTCCAGGGAGCTAGAAGATTGGAGGATCCGCCAGGCACCGAGGACCCGCTGACCTGGCACCTGCCTCCGCAACCCTGACTGTTTTCCTCCCGCGCTCGACCCCACCCCCCTCCCAGGCCCCACTCCCATCCTCCTGGCCCAACTCATTCCCCAGTGGTCCCGCCCTTTCCTGACCCCAAACCAACCTAGTCCCGCCGCCTCCCATTTAGGGGCTCCTGACCACCCCCCTTCAACACACAGACCTCTTTTTCCCTAGTTCCACCCCCCACTCTGGTCCCGCTCCCTACTCGAGATGTCTCCGCCCCTTTAGCGCCCTCCGGCCTACTCTCCACCTGGACCCCGGCCCTTCCATCACCAGACCCGCCCCCTTCGCCTCCGTCCCAACCCCTTCCCTGGCCCCACCCCTTTCCCTTGTGGCCACGCCTACCTCGCGTTTGGCCCCTCCCCTTCACACTTTCCGTTCCGCGGCCCCTGCCCCTCGGTTTCCTAGTCCTGGCTCCGTTCCCCTCTCAGGCCTAGGGCTGGGACCCCTCCCCACCCCCGGTCTTGGCCCTGCCCCCTTCAACAGACGGTCCGCCCCGGCCCCTCCCCCTCGTCCCGCCCGGCCCTGGCAGGCCCCGCCCCCTGCGGCCTCTACCTTTGACGTCTTCCCCCGGGAGGTGGCGGGGGTCTGCGACCGAATGCCGGCGGGACTCTGGGTCAGGGCTTCTGGCGGGCCCCGCCGGGGGCAGCGAGGTGACCGTGAACCTGCGGCTCATGGCGCGGAAAGGGGCCAGGCGGCCGCGGCAAGGGCCGGGATCGCACAAGTGGCTGCAGCCAGGCTCTAAGAGGGAGAAAGAGCGGATCCCCCAACCCCCCCGCCCGCCCCCCGCCAGACGCGGCGCCGCGC
Source organism: Pongo pygmaeus (assembly GCF_028885625.2). Taxonomy (NCBI): domain Eukaryota; kingdom Metazoa; phylum Chordata; class Mammalia; order Primates; family Hominidae; genus Pongo; species Pongo pygmaeus. Next base: position 48,578,569 of record NC_072394.2, on the reverse strand, counting down.
AGGGTCCTAGTGCCCGCTGTGCGGAGGGTTCCGGAATCTGGCCACTTCGCTGGGAGGCCCTGGGCTCCCCAGTGCCACCCGAAGGGCCTGAGGAGGCCATCTGCAGGTGAGAGTCGTCCCTACAACGGGGGCACCTCTGTTAGGGTCTCCTAAACACCTGGGACTCATTCATTCATTTATTCATTCGGCACATGTCGATAGCGCTCCTGTGTTTCGGTCAATGGTGTGAGGGATACGTCGGTGGATGAGATCCACTGGCTTCTTGCCCTCAGGTGGCTTAAATTCTAATAAGGAGAAAAAGATTATACGTGAGCAAACGCATAGATGAGATCATTTGAGATTGGGTGTATGTTTAAAACTAGGGCCATGGGATAACGGGTAAGAGGGAGGACTACTTTAGGGGTGGTCTGAGAAGGCCTCCTAGAAGATGTGGTATTTGAGCTGAGACCTCACTGATGAGAAGGGCCAGCTCTGCAAAGATCTAAGGGGAAGAGTTCTCTAGAAGAAGAAACAGCAAATGCAGAGCCTTGGAGTGAGAAGGAGTCCCTACTGTCCAAGAAACAGCAAGGCCATTGTGTCTGGAAGAGAGTGAGTGGAGAAGAGAGTGACTGGAGATGAGGGAGAAGAGAAGGGCAGATCATGTGGTCTTCTGAAGGCTTTGGGGAGGAGCCTGGATTTTTTGAGCAGGGGAATGATGTGATCCAATTTATAATTTAACAGGATCATTCTGGCTGCTGGGTGAAGGTTCAACTAAAGAATGGCAAGAGTAAAAGCTGGAAATCGAATTAGGAGGCTCCTGCAGACCCCAGGCTGGGGGGTGATGACAGCCAGACTAGAGTCGTGGCAGTTGTCTGATTCCAGTTAGGTTTTGAAAGTGAAACCATCAGGACCCACTGATGGATCGGATGTGACATGTGACCGTAAGAGAGAAGTCAAGGAGAAATCCTGGCAATTCACACACTGCTAGTGGGAGTGTAGTTAGGCAAAAACTACTTTGGGAAACTATTTGGAAACATCTACTGAAGGTGAACATACACATATCCTTCAACCCAGCAGTTTTTCTCCTAGGTATATACCCAAAAGAAATGACTGCCCGTGTTCACCAAAAGACATTTACCATGAATGTTCATAGGGGTATTGTTCATAATAGCCCCAAATTGGAATCTACCAAATGCTTGCCAACAGTAAAGTAGAGAAATAAGTTGTAGTACCTTCACACAATGGAATACCATCTACAATTCTCAGAACAATATGGATGAATCTGACAAATAGAACCTTGATAAAAAAGAGTCCAGACACAAAAGAATACATACCCTATAACACTATTTAAATACAGTAAAAAAATAGTCAAGGTCTATCTAAGCTGTTAGAAGTAATGATAGTGGCACTGGGCGCAGTGGCTCACACCTGTAATCCCAGTATTTTGGGAGGCCAAGGCTAGTGGATCATGAGGTCACGAGTTCAAGACCAGCCTGGCCAAGATGGTGAAACCCCATCTCTACTAAAAATACAAAAATTAACCATGTGTAGTGGTGGGTGCCTGTAATCCTAGGTATTTGGGAGACTGAGGCTGAGAATTGCTTGAACCCGGGAGGCGGAGGTTGCAGTGAGCAGAGATCATGCCACTGCACTCCAGCCTGGGCGACAGAAAAAAAAAAAAAGTAATGATAGTGGTACCCCTTGGGGAGAAGAGGTAGTGATTGCAAGCAGGCTTCTAGGGTGCTGATAATGTTTTTTTTTCTTTTTTTCTTGAGACAGAGTCTCACTCTGTCGCCCAGGCTGGAGTACAGTGTCATGATCTTGGCTCACTGCAACCTCCACCTCCCAGTTCAAGCAATTCTCCTACCTCAGCCTCCCAAGTAGCTGGGATTACAAGGTGCCCACCACTGTGCCCAGCTAATTTTTGTATTTTTAGTGGAGAGAGATCTTCACCATGTTGGCCAGGCTGGTTTTGAACTCTTCATCTCAGATGATCCACCCACCTTGGCCTCCCAAAGTGCTGGGATTATAGGCATGAGCCACCATGCCCAGCCTCTTGTTTCTTGACCTGGTGCTGGTTACACACTTGTGTTCCATTTGTGAAAATGTCTTCAAATGTACACTTATGATAGATACATTTGTTTATTTATTATATTATAGCAATGGTTCTCAACTGGGGGCAATGTTGACCACCAGGGAATGTTTGGCAATATTCAGAGACATTTTTGGTTATCACAACTGGAGCAGGGGCTAGTACCAGCATCTAGGGGCTAAAGGCCTCTTGGGTCCTCTAGGTTTGTACCAGGGCTGCCTGGCCATGAGTCACAGTTCAACATTACCCTGCTGCACCCCATCCCCACACTGGGGCCTTCCTTAGCAGAGAGGGCTGACCCTGAATGGGCCTGGCATCTGGTCATGGATCCTGTCACCTCCTAGAGGAAGACACCAAACATGCTAGAAGGTACAGTGTAGATGTACAGTGTAAGACAATCCCCCACAACAAAGTATCCAGCCCAAAATGTCAATAGTATAGAGACTGAGAAACCCAGTACTAGAAAAGAAGTTTAAATAACTGATTCCTAGATTTTAGGACGGATTAGGTGTTCAGCTTGATTGAGGGTGGATGATGCTGTCTCTTATTAAGGTGGTAACAACAGAGGAGCACGTTTGGAAGGTGAAACCCAGGAGTCAGTTTGGACCCGTTAGGTTGAGAGGTCTGTTTGCCAGCTAAGGAGCCATGTAGAGTAGGCAGTTGAACATATGAGTCTGGAGCTCGGGGCAGGGGAGAGGAGATTATGGCAGGAAACATAAATTTCACGGTCTTTAGCAGAGAGATGCTATTTAAGGCTGTGGGCTACCAGACATCACAGGGAATGAGTATACACAGAGCAGAGAATTCCCACGATTGAGTACAAGGGTGACTCTGTCACCAGAAGAGGAGAATCCACCCAGTGAGGTAGGAGGAGACCCAGAAGTAAGGTTCCAGAAGCCGAGAGTTTCAGGAAGAAGGGCAGGATCCACTATGTCAATGTGGGGAGAGTTGGTGTGGGATGAGCAGAGAGGAGCTCCTGTCACATCTGGCTACAAGAAGGTCATAAATGGCTTTGAAGAGGGTGACTTTGGTGGTGTAGTGGGGTGGGAGCCAGGCTGGAAATTGGCTGAGGAGAGAATGGGAATTGAGGAAGTGGAGACAGTGAGTAGAGACCATGCTTTGGGGAAGTTTTATTGTGAATGGGGATGGGAAGGTAGAGAAATAGACTAGTATCTAGTGGGATGCAGGAGTTAAGAGAGATTGTAAACAAGTCGTGGTGGGGAATGTTTGTACGCCAGTGGGAGTGGGTCATTTGAGCAAGAAACAGATGAAAGAGGAAGCTCAAGAGGGCAGTTCTCTGGACTCCTACTTAAATTCCCACGTGGGTCCTGATCAAACCCATCACCTCCACTCATGGGCCCCAATCTTTCAGTCAAGTCCCTTTGCTAACCTGTAAGGTCAAATTCATATTCAGCCTGGCGTTCAGGACTTCTCTCGTCTAGCCCAAACTAGCACTGCTATCTTAACCATTCCAGAATCCTCTCCATTCCCTCTTAGCCACCCGCTACTACCCCATGCTGGAGTTTGGAGCCATTTGAAGTTCTCCAGACACCACTGCTTTTTCTCTTCTCCCAGCACTTGCACCAAGAACCCACATTCAAATCCCACTGTTATCACTCACTAGCTATGAGACTTTGGGTGAGTTGCATAATTCTCTGTGCCTTAATTTCCTCATCTGTAAAACAAGGGATTGGTGATGGCAGTAATAATAGTATCTACAAAGTAGTAGGAGTACCTATCTCATCTGGTTGTTTTATCATACAAAATGCACATAGAACAGTGCCTGGCACATAGTGCTGTACCAGGGGCAGCTACTAACATCAGGTATACGATCCATATTTTATTTATCCACTGCCTTACTCCTGGGCACCTAGGTTATTTCCAGTTTTTCACTAACAAACAATGCTGCAATCAACATCCTTCTATGTGTTGTCTTGTGCACATATGTGAGGGTCAGAAGGTAGTTACATTTTTAGGTTTAGTGGTTCTTGGTAAATTACCCTCTAAGAAGATTGCCCCTTGCACAGGAAGAAGCTCGTTCATCCTTTCTGATTCAGTTCCAGTTCAGATGTCATCCTGACGGAGAAACATTCCTGGACCTCAACCACAACACAGACACACACACGTGCACACACACACACCATTATTGTAGAATAAAAGATTATGCACTGCACACTCCCCAAATATGATCCCACCGCCACCAGCCATAGAATTACCCTTGTAAATAGGTCAGACTCTCTGGAGGTGGAGCCTGGAGTTGCATTTTAAGCAAGTTCCAAGGGCAATCTTATGCATTCTAAAGTCTGACTCATTTCTCTATCCCCATTGCCCAGTACAGGGCCTGGCTCCATGTAGGGGCTCAATAAATGTTTGATGAATCAATAAACAGGTTGATCATTTCCTTGACTGTAAAATAGAAATAATCACATCATACTTTCCTAATAGGAATGATTGAATATGTTAACATTTACAAAGTGCCTAGAACACTTTTTTTTTTGAGACAGAGTCTTGCTCAGTCACCCAGGCTGGAGTGCAGTGGCGTGATCTTGGCTCACTGCAAGCTCCGCCTCCCACGTTCACGCCATTCTCCTGCCTCAGCCTCCCAAGTAGCTGGGACTACAGGCACCCACCACCACGCCCGGCTAATTTTTTCTATTTTTTTTTAGTAGAGACAGGGTTTCACCATGTTAGCCAGGGTGGTCTCAATCTCCTGACCTTGTGATCCACCTGCCTCGGCCTCCCAAAGTGCTAGGAGTGAGCCACCGTGCCCGGCCTAGAATACTTTCTGGCACACAGAAAGCACTCTATCAGTTATTTGTTTTTCTTTTTTTTTTTTTTTTGCACTCTATCAGTTAAATACATACATGCATACATACGTGCATACATATATAAATAAAGTCTGCTTCTAAAGGTTAGAGAATCCAAGTTTATTAGAAACACTCCAACAAAAAACGAAGGTGAGAAGAGAGGGCCCGGCCCACCTCCACTCCTCCCTGTCCTCCAGAACAGAATACCAGTTTGTATCCGGCAAACTGGCTCCTTCCCCGGGGTTGGTCCCAGTGGGGATTTACATGGCACTGTCAAAGCAGGACGGGAGCCCTAGTCCTCAGGGCACTGCAGGATGTCATAGGTCACATAGCCCACTTGGTCCACCTGGTTCAACTCACTCCGGGAACTCACGCGCCAGTAGAAGCGGTCCTGGCAGAAATAGGCTTTCTCTGCAGGAGACAGGCAGGCATGAGAGGAGTGATTCTAATTCTCCCACATATACAGAAATAGGAACAAGATCTTGACAACCATCTCTTCTGCCATTTCTAGAACTTTCTAAGGTTTTCACATATCACCTCCATCCCCCCCACCTGTGAGATGCTGTGAGGTGCTGTGAGATGCTGGAGGGCACAGACCACAGACCTCAGTGCCCAAAGCACTGCCACAGAGCCTAGCACACAGTAGGTACACCATACACATTTTGTGAATGAACTAACAAATGAATAGACCAACTATCTTAATGCTCAGAACAATTCATTCAATGCTCATTCATTGAACAAATCTGTTCATTCGTCAACAAATATTTATTGAGCACCTACTATGTGCTCTGTTCAAGATACTGGGGGTAAGCAGGAAAAAAAATGCAGGCATGATCTCAATTATCTTGGTGCTTACACTCTAGTGAGGCAAGAGACAATTAAGCAAACACATAAATAAATGAGATTGGTTTTGAAAATATAGAAAGCGGCCGGGTGTGGTGGCTCACGCCTGTAATCCCAGCACTTTGGGAGGCTGAGGTGGGTGGATCACAAGGTCAGGAGTTCAAGACCAGCCTGGCCAAGATGGTGAAACCCCATCTCTACTAAAAAATACAAAAAATTAGCCAAGCGTGGTGGCGGGCACCTGTAATCCCAGCTACTTGGGAGGCTGAGGCAGGAGAATCGCTTGAACCCGGGAGGCGGAGGTTGCAGTGAGCTGAGATCGTGCCACTGCACTCCAGTCTGGGCAACAGAGCGAAACTCCGTCTCAAAAGAAAAGAAAAGAAAGCTATGGAGAAAATAAAAACAAGTAAATAGATAATAAGCATCAAAGAAGGCCTCGTTGAAGCAATGGCCTTAGCACTGAAACCCGAAGGAAGACAGTGGGATGGCCCAGTGACAATCTAGAGGGGAAGACTTCCAGACAGAGGGAACAACTGGCACAAAGGCTCTAAGCTAGGAATGAGTTTGATCTGTTCAAAGAGCAGCCAGTGTGGGTGGAGCAGAGTAAATAACAGGAGGAGAGGGAAGAGATGAGAACACAGGCGTAGGGTGTCAGATCCTCTTAGTTTCTTTGACCTTGGAATTCATCTGGGGTCACTCCCAAGACCATTGCCCTCCACTCCTACCCCCTTCCTAATCTCATGGAATATGTTAAAGGTCCTGGACAGCCAGTATGGTTTGGGCTGGAGTGTTTATAAAGAAGATGGCAAAAAAAAATGACAGACTCAAAAAAGATTTTGGTGGCAGAAAATCTTGTTCACCTTGTCAACTGTTTGGATGTGACTGGTGAGAAAGGGAAGTCAAGTGTAATTCCAGCTATCGTCCCCATATTACAGATGGGGAAACTGAGGCTCGAAGAGTAGAGAAGCAGTGACTTGCCCAAAGTCACAGGGCTGTGAATTGTCTTATCTCTCACTGTAGCACAGTGCCTGGCACATTATCGGCACTTGATGACTGTTGTCTAATAAATGAGCTTCCATACAAACCACCTGCGTCCTGTACTGAAGGAGAAAGAGCTTCCAGCCGGGGAGGCAGGAAATCTGGGTCCTGGTCTTGGTTGCATCCCTGACTTCCTAAATGACCTGGAGAAGGCCTCTGCCTCTGCTGGGATCTTGTCTGTACTGGGGCATTTGCTTCCATTTCCAAGGGCTTTTTCTTCCTCGCTCAGAATTTGATCACTCACTAAGAGGAGCCTAGTGTGGTGTCTCACGAAGGGACCCTCCCCAGCCCTCACCTCGGTACTGGAAGACGTCGTGCGTGTCCAAAGGCACCCCGGGGAACATCCGGTCCACCTCGGTGGCGCTCCGGGGATCCACCATCTGCGCCTTCACGTCGAACCTGCGGGCAGGTGCGGAGGAGACAGATGCTGAGCCGGCTAGCGGGCGGACGGACGGCGCCCGGGCTCCCCCTGCCGGCGGCCGCGGCGGCCCTCACCTCCAGAGGCGCCGCCCGCTGAACAGCAGCATCTTCCCCCTGCCACTCCGGAGGGCCCCGGTCACCTGGGCCACGTCGGCGCCCAGGCCCAGCTTGTCCAGACGCCTCGGGCCCAGCACCGACGCGCCTGTGTACACCCACACCTGGCGCCCTGCAGGGGAGGAGGGTCACGTCGGTTTGAGGGCGCAGAGGGAGCACGTACTCTTCTAGAACGCGAGGAGGGAGATCCCGGCGAGGCCTTTCCTAGCCCGCGTGCTCGCAGTCCCTGCACCCCAGGGGCAGAGGCGCTGGGTAGAGCGACGCGAGGACGTGGAGAGGAGGGGGCAGAAACTCAGCCGCCCCTACGTTTGCTAAACTGCGTCCGCCAGGGGGCGTATTTTTCTAAAACGCACAAGACGTTTGGTGGGTTATCGATAGTCTCTTGAGCCTCCTTGACTGATGGGGATTGACGGGGCGGCGAGGGAAAGAAGGGAACTAACCAGAGAAGAAGAAAAGCTTCTTGGAGAGCGGCTCCTCAAATACCGAGTCCAGCTTGCGGGGCAGCGCGGGCCACTTGTCGGCGATAAGGAAAGGGCCCTGCGGCCGGCTCCCCCTGCCCTCAGAGAATCGCCAGTACTTCCTGAGAACGCAAGGAGGGAAAGGACGGGCTCTAAGCCTTGGACACTGGGCCAGTGGGCGGGAAGGGACGGGCAGCCCCTCTGCCAAGGCCTTTCCCGCATCCACACAACCCTGCCTCCTCACCCATCCTTGAACAAATGCAGCTGGTTCCCGATCTCCGCGATGGCGTCGAAGATGTCCACGTTGCAGGCGTCGTCCACCGGACTCAAAGGCACAGTAGTGGCCGTAGAAGGGCCAGCAGTGGGGGGACCTGTGGGGCCAGCTGAGGGGGGACCTGTGGGGCCAGCTGTGGGGCGCTCTGAGGGGCGGACAGTGGGGGGTCCGGTGGGGCAGACCGTTGGGGGAGCCGTGGGCTGCGGTGTGGTGGTGGTTGGAGGCCGTGGCTCAGGTTCAGGGCGAGGACCTAAAAAGAGACACGGGATGAGACTCTTCCTATTCCTGCATACCTCTGTACCCCTAGAACATCTGCTCCCCTAAGCCTCTCAGTGAGGCCCCCTCTGGCACACAGGCCCCTCCTCACTCAGCCTTCCTTCCCAAACCACACGACTTTCTTCTTCTTTTTCGTTTTAAGCGACATCCTCTACGGCCCAGGATGGAGTGCAGTGGTGCAATCATAGCTCACTACAGCCTCGAACTCCTGGGCTCAAGGGATCCTCCCGCCTCAGCCTCCAGAGTAGCTAGGACTACAGACATGTGCCTTCACGCCTGGCTCATTTATTTTTTGTAGAGATGGGAGTCTGGCTATGTTGCCGAGGCTGGTCTGGAACTCCTGGGCTCAAGCAATCCTCCCGCCTTGGGTCTCCCAAAGCGCTGGGATTAGAGGCGTGAGCCACCATGCCCAGCGTAGACTGGCTTTTGAAGTCACGCCTATCTCTCTCTAGATTCTCTTTATCACCACCTCTAAGCACTGACATGGCAGCGACTGGGCCCAGGCTCTGCTTCCAGATAGACGTTGAGGTCCCACCTCTCCTGCACGCCCCGTCCCTCCCCCGACCCCCGACCCCCAATTCTTTGGTACTGTGGCACAGCCACGCCCTTTCCCCTCCTCCTCCCATCCCTGCCCCTGCCTCACCATAGAGGTGCTGGATGCCATTCACGTCGTCCTTATGCAAAGGGGGCTCCTCAGTGAAGCGGTACATAGGGTACATGAGCGCCTCCGGCACTGAGGAATGATCTAAGCCCAGCGCGTGGCCGAACTCATGCGCCGCCACGAGGAACAAACTGTATCCTGGAGGGAGAGGGAGCCTGAGACGTGAGCGCCGGGCCGAGCCCCCAGCCCTGGCCACCCCACCACCACCACTGCCGGGAACCCCAGCCCCGAAGCCTCGGGACCATGCCTACCTTGGTCCGGGCAGAAGCCCCACTTCTTGTCGCTGTCAAAGTTCGAGGTGGTAGCGCACCAGAGGCGCCCATCTCCGCGGCCCTCGCTGGTACAGGTCGAGTACTCCTTACCCAGGAAAGTGAAGGGGAAGACGCACAGCTCCCCCGCCGAGTTGCCCCCCATCACCGTCGAGTCGGCTGGAGAGACCCAAGGCCTTGGATGAGCCAGGTGGGTGAGTCCAATAAGGAGCCAGGGGCCGACCCGACAGGGAGCTAGACAATCTTAGTGGCCTAGGGGGCGCTGTAGAGCACTCCTGAGAAGAGGCTAGACCCGTGGGTGGTGCCTGGGACACCAGACCAAGGAAGAGGCGGCCAGCTGAGCAGAAAAGGCCGAACCTCAGTGGCTGGGGCGGGGCCATTGGAAGTCAGGGATAGGGGTGGAAATGTGGTATAGGTGGGCGGAGTCACGGTAGTCCTGAGGACCAATGAGAGTGGAAAGACAAACTGATGAGGGGAAGAGCCGCGTTTTGGGGGCCAATGCATGATGAGAGGGCGGGGCTGAGCGTGGTAGACAGGGCGGAGGTACCTCGGGTCGGGCAGAAGCCGAAGAGCTTGTCCTGGTCGTAGTTGGCGGTGGTGGCGCACCAGCGGTAGCCGTCGGAGCGACCGTCCGTGGTGCAGGCGGAGTAGGATTGGCCTTGGAAGATGAATGGAAACTGGCAGGGTTTCCCATCAGCATTGCCGTCCTGGGTGTAGAGTCCTGGGGCGAGGGGGAGGTGGGAAAGGGGGAGAAGGCGGAGAGAGCACATTATAACCCCCAAGTGTGTCCTGTTCTTTGACCCATGGATGGTCTGCAGTTCATCCCTCCTCTCATTATTTCTCAGATGAGAAAATTGGGCCCAGAGTCAGGGAGGGTGAATTGCAGGCCACACAGCACTAGTGGCAGAGCTGGGATTAGAACCCAGGACCATCAAGGGTGGTGGGCGCCCGCAGCCCTCGGCGCGCCCCCACACTCACTCTCGCTGGGGCAGAAGCCAAACCGGCCGTCGGTGTCGTAGTTGGCCGTGGTACTGCACCAGGGCACGCCGTCGGAGCGACCGTCGGTGGTGCAGGCAGAGTACGAACGGCCCTCGAAGGTGAAGGGGAAGTGGCAGGCCGCGCCATCTGCGTTTCCAAACCGAGTTGGAACCACTGCGGGAGGAGGGGGGACCGAAGTCAGGGCGGCGGGTGATGGGTGGGAGAGAAGAAGGGAATCAGGGGCCAGGAGGACTCAGAATCTCACCGACGCCCTTGCCCAGGGACCACAACTCGTCATCATCGAAATGGGCGTCTCCCTGAATGCCGGGGCCAGGAGGAAAGGCGTGTGCCAGGAGCCCGTCCTTCCCGTCGAAGGGATACCCGTCTCCGTGCTCTGAAGAAACAGGTCGAGAGGAAGAGGGTTAGCCGAGTACTGTTGCGCAGATTGTGCGCTGCCCAAGGCAAGGGCTCCGAAATAAGTGCAGGCTGAAATCCCGCCTGCGCGAAGCTCTCCCAGCCTGGCGCCCTGGCCCTCTGCACTGTCTGGCAGGAGGGGCCGTGTAAGCCAGGGCAGCGCGGGCAGGCAAGAGGAAGCCGGGGCCACTGCTCCACGCTTCCTCCACGCTCTCCGTGGTCCTCCCTTCCCTGACCCCACCCAAGTCTCCTGGATTTTCCCTCCTCACGTTCTCACCCGCGACACCAAACTGGATGACGATGTCTGCGTCCCGGCTGTACACGCGAGTGAAGTTGAGCGGCGTCACCGCGCTCCACAGCGCGAAGGCGCGGGCAAAGGCGTCGTCAATCACCGCCCGCGGCAAGTCTTCCGAGTAGTTTTGGATCCTGTAGGGTAAGAGCCAGAGGAAGGAGGTCAGAAGTGAAAGGCTGGAGCGGGGCAGCAGGGACACCCCATATCGCAGTGACTTCAACATACACAATGCTCCCTGCCGTCCATGCTCTCATCTATAAATCGCTTCCAGACTTTTTGTTTTGTTTTGTTTTGTTTTGTTTTGTTTTTTTGTCTACTTAGACCTTCACAATGGCCCTGGCAGGAGGACTTGGATTGCAAGAGCCATTTCCCTGAAGGAAAAACAGAGGCTCAGAGGTGGAGACACTCCCCCGGGGCCACACATTAACTAGTGAAACCCAGGGACGCGTCCAAGACAGGACATGTTCACCGCTGGCCCAAGAGCCAGACCCGGCCTCCCCGCCCCACCCCGCTGCCCCCACGGCCCCGGCTCACCAATAAGTGATGTCGCGGTGGTGCCACTTGAGGTCGCCCTCAAAGGTTTGGAATCTGCCCAGGTCTGGGACCCCGCACCGTGGGGTTCGCATGGCCTTCAGCGTGGCGCTGTCCAGCTCACCCGTCTCGGGCAGGGACAGTTGCTTCTGGAGAAGCAGCAGCGCAGGCCCCAGAGATTTCGACTCTCCGCGCATCTCTGCCACCCGAGTGTAACCATAGCGGTACAGGTATTCCTGTGGATGAAAGGACACACACATTCCAGATCTCTGACCCCTTTCTCTGCCCAGCTGGGGCCAGGAATCCCTCCAGACACTCATGGAGGAAGTCTTTTTTCTTTTTTTTTGGAGAGATGGTATCAGCCCACTGCAGCCTGGACCTCCTGGACTCAAGCGATCCTCCCATCTCAGCCTTCTGCATAGCTGGAACTGCAGGTGCACATCACTGTGCCTGGCTATTTCTTTAATTTTTTTGTAGAGACGGGATCTTACTATGTTGCCTAGGCTGGGCTCAAACTCCTGAGCTCGAGCGATCCTACCGCCTCGGCCTCCCAAAGTGCTGGGATTACAGGTGTGAGCCATCACGCCCAGCAGGGACCAGCATTTAATAAAGCATTAAATGCTTTCCAGACACCAGTGTTTTCTGACCACCCAGGGATCTCCCCTCCTTAGACATCCTCAGCTCCTTCTCACCCCTGGATGCTTCTAGCCCATTTCTACCCCACAGCTGCATAAGGTTTGCCCCTGTTCACTCCCAGCCTATGCTTACCCCAGAACCCTCCAGTGTCTCCCCCACCCCAAACCATTTCCCATTTTCCACCTAGGAAAGCCCCATTGCCCATTTCTGGCCATCACTGCTCAAAGCCTCCACAAGACCCCCCATTGCCTAACCCTGGACACCTCTGTTCTTCAGATATGCCCATCACCACAAATACACCCCTAAAGCATCTCCTCTGAGGCCCTGCATCCTCTCTGGGACACTCAACACCCTCCCGGACAGCCCTCCCCAACTCTAGACTAGGTGTTTGCCCACCTCTGCCAGCTGCCTGTCTGTGAGATTGGTTCTCAGGTCTCCAGGGAAGAGCACAAGGGTGGACTGGTGCCGTCTGGGGGCAGCAAAGCAGCAGCCCAGCACCAGGAGCGCCAGGACCAGGGGCTGCCAGAGGCTCATGGTGAGGGCAGAGGTGTCTGACTGCAGCTGCTGTTGTGGGGGCTTTAAGGAGGCGCTCCTGTGACCCCACCCCTCCTTGACAGGCAAGTGCTGACTCAGGGTACAGGGTGTGTGTGTGTGTGTGTGTGTGTGTGTGTGTGTGTGTGTGGCAGCCCCAGCATGAGAAAGGGCTTACACCACCTCCTCCTCTCTCCACTGCCCGCAGTCTCCACTGCCAAGTCAGGCAAGACCCCAGACCCGCAGGAAACCGCAGGCCCTCAGGGGAGGGGTAGGGTTTTGCAAACTGCAGAGCTTGTGGGAACTATATGAAAGGAAGGGAGGGGGATGAAGCTGGAGGGATCCCCCATCCCTTGGTCTGAAAGTCTCCAGTGGTCAGCCAAGGGAAAGTGATGGAAGACTCCCTGACACTTCTTTCTGAATCTAATGATCCCCCTGGCCCATCCTTGGCCTTTTGCAGCACCCCCCTCCCAGGTCAGATCTCCTCCCCAAACCCCTCCCCACACTCCAGGCTCTGTCCTCTTTTTCCCTCCCTGACAGCCTTCTTTGACTCAGCTTCCTCTCCCTGCTTCCTCTGGGGGCGGAAGGAATGGGCTCTGCTAGGCAGGGCTGGGGAATTCCACTGGGGCAACCCCCTGTCTTCGGCAGGCTGAATCTTCAGGTTAGTAAAGGGGAGAGTAGCAGCCTCTAGAAAACAGCAGACATGGCTTTACTGTCTTCCTTCAGGACCTGGGGCAAATGTCCTACCACTTTGAATGTGTTTCCTCAGCTGTAAAAAAAAAAAATGGGGAGCGAGGGGCTCTTTGTCCCTAAATTGATGTGAGGACAAAATGAGATCAAACATGTAAAATGTTTAGTACACTGTAGGTTGTAAGTCTGCAACGGATGGCGGTGATTGGTTTTAATTACCAAGGCCAAGACCCAAGATTCAGGGCCAGGTATGGTGGCTCGTTCCTGTAATCTTAGCACTTTGGGAGGCCAAGGTGGGAGGATTGCTTGAGCCCAGAAAGAAGGTCAAGGATACAGGGAGCCATGATTATATCACTGCACTCCAGCCTGGGCGACAGAGCGAGACCCTGCCAAAAGATCATGATTCTAACTTGGAATCAGCAGACCAGGTTATTGGCCTCTAAGCTGCAGTGTAACCTGGAGTAAATGCCTTCCCCTTTATCAGCTTAGGATTCTTCAACTGCAAATTGGGGCAGGATATGGGGGAAAATAATCTATAGGAGCCCTTTCAGTTCTCCAGCCCTGCTCCATGCAGCCAAATCTCCAGCCCCAATTATCACACTTATGCCAAACCTCCCTCCCAAGCCTCCCACACCAGCAGCCTCCCTCCCTCCTTTCCTCCTAGCCAGCCGGTGTCAGGCAGGGTCTATATTCACCTTCTTCAAAGCCCTATTTGGGAAAAACATGCTAACAACTCAACAAGCTGTATTTATTTACTTTATTTTATTTTTGGGGGGTGTAGTGTCACCCAGGCTGGAGTGCAGTGGCGTGATCTCGGCTCACTGCAACCTCTGCCTCCTGGGTTCAAGCAATTCTCCTGCTTCAGCCTCCCGAGTAGCTGGTATTATAGGCGTGCGCCACCATGCCTGGCTAAATTTTTTGTATTTTTAGTAGAGATAGGGTTTCACTACGTTGACCAGGCTGCTTTCGAACTTCTGACTCAAGTGATCTGCCCACCTGGCCTCCCAAAGTGCTAGGATTACAGGCATGAGCCATGGCGCCCGGCCCAACAAGTTGTATTTAAAGGGCCTACTATGTGCCAGGCATTTTATATGCTTATCTAATAAATGAGACTGTGAGATGGAGATAATTAACTTCCTTTACAGAAAAGTTGAAATTCTAAAGTTCACTAACCAACGAACATCTGCTTTGCAGTCACGAAGTCCTGGATTTCCATCCCAGCTCTGCCATTTTCCAGCTATGTGACCTTGGGCAAATCACTTTACCTCTGAACCATAATAATAATAATGCATTTTTTGAGATTTACTGTGTCAAGCACCATAATAAGTTCTCTATAAGCCTCTCGTTTCATCCGCACCACCTGTAAGGTAAGTTTAATGAGTATCCCTCCTGTTTTCAGAGGGGGAAACTAAGGCTCAGAGAGTTAAGGAATTTGCCTGTGATCACAGAGCGAGTTAATCCACAGAACTAGGGTTCAAGCCCAGAACTGCCTGGTTCTGAAGCTTTTCACCTTTATTACCATTTACAGGGAACTGTGATGACCCAGGTATAGAAGTGGGTAGGTGGATGCGGTGACAGGGGCAGCACATAAAACCTGGATCCTTCTCCTCTGGTCCCCTGCTACCCACTGAAGGTAAGAGAGGAGGCCCAGGCATTTAGGGAATCAGAGGCTAGGACAGGAGGAACTAGATTCTAGACTCGGGAATGTGAGGTCGTAGAGTAATATGATTTTAGAGGAAGAGATCCTCCAATCTGGAGGATCTTCATCTGGGTGGCAGACACGGGCTTTTAGGAAAATCCATTAACTACCCCCGACTTGCCATCAATGGTACCAAATATGACATACGAATACATATTTATGTATGTATGTCACATATCTCAAACTTAGAACTATTGACACTTGGGGCTGTCGTGTGCATTGTAGGATGTTTAGCAGCATCCCTGACCTCTACCCACTGGATGCCAGTAGCACCTCCCCCTGCCAGTTGTGACAACCAGAAATGTTACCAAACATTGCCAAATGTACCCTGGGTGAGTGGGAGGGGCAGATTCACCCCCAGCTACTGGTATATGTTGATTTTTCTATGTAAAGGGTCTAAAACTTTTATCAGATACTCAAACCATTGTTGATGATCTTCAAACCTTTTAAAGACCATTTATTCAACACATTCTTGTTGAGTTTTTCTAGGCCAGTCATTATGCTAAGAATTGGGAATACAAGTAGTGACCAAGATAGCCTTTGTCTCATTGTTCATGGATCTGAGAGTTCAGCATGGGGAGAAATTGAATGAATAATTAATTACCAGAGAGTCAGGCATCACGAAAGGAAAGTGTATTTTTGTATTCCAATCACCCTCATCATGCAATGAGGAAACTGAGGCTCAGAGTGGTCACAGAGCAAGAGCCTGCACTCTGGAGCCAGGCTGCCTAAGTTCGAATCTCAGCTCTGCCACTGACTTGCTGTGTGACGGGGCAATTGACACAATATTTCAGTGCCTCAGTTTCCCCATCTGTAAAATTGGAGTAATAATAGTGCTTCCTTCATGGGGTGGTTGTAAGGCTCAACGTGTTAGCAAATATAAAGTGCCTGGCACATGGTAATAAGTGTTCACTGCTATGCTAATTAGGACCACCTTCAGGATAGCAGCTGTTTTTTACCAAATGGGAGCAGGGAGAGAGCAGCCAGGAAATCCAGATCTTGATTCCTGGAGTCAATCCAAATAAGAATCCTCCTTTTCTTAACATCCCCCCCCACTCCCATCAACTTCCTCCTTTACCTCCTGGCTCCCCAACCCCCATCAAGGGGAACTTGGACAGAGCTTGGCTTTCAACACTGCAGTGGCAGGAAGTGGTTCTGGTTACCACATCCCCTTCCCCGCTTCCCCCAGCCTCTCTTTTTAATACCACAACAGAGTTTAGCCAAGACCCTGGGAGTGCAGGCAGAGAACAGGATATACCCTCAAGCAGAGTCATTGCTTGGACTCTAAGCTCCTCACTGAGATAGCTCCATCAGGATGGGGAGGGTGCTGACCCCAGAGCCCTGAATCACTAGCTGGATGAGACAGCCCTGCAGGCCACTATTAATAACAGGACCCCAGACCAGGGTCAGCCTCACGAGATGAGGAATCTGTCCCGCTGTCTAGGATGGGGGAACTCCAAGCCTCTTTCTCCCAAACCTGCCAGAGAGGGGAGGGGCAGCCACGCCAGAGAGGCTCTGGCAGGATGTGGAGGAGACACTGAAGTCTGAGATGAAGTAGAAAGGTGTGTATCCTGCAAGACATTGCCTCAGGGGAGAGCATCACTCAAGTACCCCACCCCCAACCCACAAAGACACCTGCCATCCCTAGCTTCAGGGGAATGGCAATTCCCACACTGACTCTTAGAGTCCCTATTAACACCAAGTCACACCTCCCACTTATCTGTACTGAGCAGCATCAGTAAGGAAGCCATAGGGCATAAATTTTGGAATCAGACCTCCTGGGTTCATATTCTAGTACCTATCATTTAAGGGCTGTGGGACTTTAGGCAAATCACTTGACCTCCCTATGCCTCCATTTTCTCATTTGTAAAGTGGGGAAAGAAGCAGACCTCATTTGGAGGTATTGTAGTGGGGATTAAATGTTATTATACATTGCAAATTCTCAGCACAGTGCCTGGCTCTTAGCAGGTACACACACACACACACACACACACACACACACACACACACACACACAGTTTGACTATTATGATTCTATTACTCTAATGCTCTCATCTCAACTTTGCAAATTAACATTCATACCCATGGCTCAGAGAAGTGCTTTAAGTTGCTCACGGTCACACAGCTGGTGAGTGACCAGCTGCCTAGGCCTTCTGACTCCCAATCCCGTGCTAAGATCAGGTCACTGGCTCTAGCAAAAAGGAAGTCTGTGGGGGCAGCAGTCTAGGGGCAGGGACGGGTGGTTGCCCAGAAGCCAGACTGGAGGAGTTATGTTTAGGAACAAACAGAGGGAACAGATGTGAGTTATTTGGCTGAAATCTTTAGGAAAAAAAGTTGGAGATAAAAAAGGAAAATAAGAGTGAGGTAGCTGGTAGGGCAGAGAACAGTCAAGTGGCGGTTTTTTTGTTTTTTGGGGGTTTTTTTTGAGTCAGGGTCTCACTCTGTCACCCAGGCTGGAGTGCAATGATGTGATCTAGGCTCACTGCAGCCTCTGCCTCCGAGTTCAAGCCATCCTCCCACCTCAGCCTTCCCAGTATCTGGGACTACAGTTGTGCTCCATCAAGCTCAGCTAATTTTTGGGTTTTTTTTGTAGAGACAGGGTTTCACCATGTTGCCCAGGCTGGTCTTAAATTCCTGGCCTCAAGCAGTCCACCCGCCTCGGCCTCTCAAAGTGCTGAGATTACGTGCATGAGCCACCGTGCCCAGCCTCAAGTGGAGTTTTATTTAAGGTGAGAAGTTCTTGTCTATAAGAAGCGATGGTGCTGTGCAGGGAGAGATGTGAAAACGGAGGTGAAAGAGAATGGGCCTGGGACCAGTTCCTTCGACATTGGGTTGCCACTGGCAGGTAAGAATATGCTTGGGGTCCCAGCAAAGCAGGCGCAGTCCCAAAATACACATTTAAAATATTGATTTTGACCGGGTGCGGTGGCTCACACCTGTAATCCCAGCACTTTAGGAGGCAGAGGCAGGTGGATCACCTATGATCAGGAGTTGAAGACCAGCCTGGCCAACATGGTGAAACCCCATTTCTACTAAAAACACAAAAATAAGCTGGGCATGGTGGTGCATGCCTGTAATCCCAGCTACTCGGGAGACTGAGGCAGGAGAATCACTTGAACCCAGGAGGCAGAGGTTGCGGTGAGCTGAGATCGCGCTACTGCACTCCAGCCTGGGCGACAGAGCGAGACTCCGGAGACTGTGTCTCCAAATAAATAAATAAAATAAAATATTGTTTTTGATATTTGGAAAAAATCCTCAAAGTAGCCAGCTTGGGAAAAAAATATCAGTTCTCTATTGTTCTTTTTATGAAGTCATTTCAGGGTTTAGTGTTGTTTTACTTTGGACAACAGATAGGAGAGGCACAGTATTTTCAGTAATCACAGCCACTAAAGGTGTAAATCTGATCCTGCTCACAATGGGGAAGAGGTGGGAAGAGGACTTAATCTTTGAGAAATCCAAGGTTAAGCATTCAGCGAGGGCTCAGTCCCTGCTGGACAAATGGATGGAGAGAGCCCTGGGGAATGGCTCAGGAGGGAGAAGTCCATGCAGCACACAGGGAAACCGGCACATAGTTTGACTCTTTTCCAAGCCTGGGTTGAGCCTCTACTCTTGGCCCAGCCCACTTTCTCATACATCTTCCAGTTCAATGGTTCTCAAACTGTAGTCCCAGGACCAGAAGCCTCTGCAGCACCTGAGAACTTAGAAACACAAATCCTCCCCACCCCAGAACGATTGAATCAGCAACTCCGGGGTGGGGCCCAGAAATCTTGGACCTAACAAGCCAAAGTTTTTGTTTGTTTGTTTGTTTTTGACACGGAGTCTCGCTCTGTCTCCCAGGCTGGAGTGCAGTGGTACGATCTCGACTCACTGCAACCTCCACCTCCTGGGTTCAAGCAATTCTTCTGCCTCAGCCTCTTGAGTAGCTGGGACTACAGGGGCCCGCCACCATGCCCGGCTAATTTTTGTATTTTTTAGTAGAGACGGGGTTTCACCATATTGGCCAGGCTGGTCTTGAACTCCTGACCTCGTGATCTGCCCACCTCAGCCTCCCAAAGTGCTGGGATTACAGGCATGAGCCACCACACCTGGCCTTTTTTTTTTTTTTTTTTTTTGAGACAGAGTCTTGTTCTGTCACCCGGGCTGGAGGGCAGTGGCATGATCTCAGCTCACTGCAACCTCTACCTCCCAGGTTCAAGCAATTCTCCTGCTTCAGCCTTTTGAGCAACTGGGACTACAGGTATGTGTGGCCATGTCCGGCTAATTTTTGTATTTTTAGTAGAGACGGGGTCTCACTATGTTGGCCAGGCTGGTCTCGAACTCCTGACCTCAGGTGATCCACTGGCCTCGGCCTCCCAAAGTGCTGGAATTACAAGCATGAGCTACTGCGCCCAGCCCAGCCAAGTGATTCTGGTGCATACTGAGTTTGCCACCTCTGCTGTAGTGCAGCTTCATCCCTACGCTGATAGGGAGGGCATTTGACCCCATTTCCAGATGAGGAAACTGAGGCTCAGAGAAATGAAGCCACTTGTCCAAAAGCCACACAACTCATACCAAAATCAAGTGGGAATCTAGGCCTTTCTGATTATATAAAGCGGGTGCTTCTCACTACAATATTATAACGGGGGGTGATGTTCAAATATTTAACAACCAGGTCCTCAGGAGCCCTAACTAATCAGAACTGATTAGGTCCAGAGTCTGGGGAGATGGGGAGGGTGATGCTTTGAACTTAGAAAGTTCAAAGCAGCCCCAGTTACAAGTGGATGGGGAAATATGTCAGTATTTTATTTTTGAGACAGGGTCTTGCTCTGTTGCCCAAGCTGGAGTGCAGTGGCACAATCACGGCTCACTGCAACCTGTGCCTCCCAGGCTCAGGCGATCCTCCCACCTCTGCCTCCCAAGTAGTTGGGACCACAGGCACGCTCCACCATGCCTGGCTAGTTTTTGCAATTTTTATAGAGATGGGTTTGCCATGTTGCCCAGGCTGGTCTCAAAATCTGGGGCTCAAGGGATCCACCTGCCTCGGCTTCCCAAAGTACTGGGATTACAGGCATGAGCCACTGCACCCAGCCATATTTCAGTATTTTTACAACCAGTGCTGCTATACCAGTGCATACTGGCTGCACACCAATCCTCCGGTCCCCTTCCTAGAAGGAGGGTCACCTGAAGCTGGCACTGGGTGGTGGGCCTGCAGCTAACGATAGCCCCAAAGCAAGCACAGGTATAACAAGTGTCTCGTGGGAATCCTGTTCAGCAATGCTTCTCAAATTTGATTGCACATTGGATTCACTCAGGATTTTCTTTTGAATACTGATGCCTGACTTTCACCTCCCCTCCTATAGATTCTGACTTAATTGGTCTAGGGTGCAGCCTGAGCATTGGGAATTTTTTTTAAGCCTCAGTGATTCTAATATGCAGGAAGGGTTAATAACATTGCTATACAGGGCCCCGGAACCTGTAAGAATCTCCAGATTAAGAATGCCTGGTTAGTGTCAGTATTTCCTAAGGCCAGGGACTTTTAAAAAACAAAGGTTCTCAAGAGATTCTGGTTTAGTAATCAGTATGATCTGGAAGTAGATGTTAGCAAGCTCCTTCGGTTTAGAAATCACTGATAGGGACAGCCGCTGCTGGCTGTGTTCACTGAGAGGTTCAGAGATCCTACCCCCTTTCTCCCACCCACCCCCAACATAGTTGAAGCAATTGAGAACACTTTACCAGGAAGTATCCAGAACCAATTTCTGCAGCTCTTCCTTCCCCTGTGCTGCGGAGACATTGCTTCAAAGAACACGCTCTATAAAAGAGCCCAAGACACCCTCCCAGGAGAGTCATTTCCGACTGTGCTGCTGCAGAGCCCCAGGGCTGCAGGCTGGGCTGGGCCTGCTCTGATTGCCTGTTCTTCCCATTAATCCTGGGACACCCTCATTTAGATGCGATCTGCATACATTTGCATATTAAATTCCAGTGCCCCCTCCCATTCCCCCCACCCCTGTGGCATGTTAGGGGAAAACAAAAACTAATGTAGTCACAAAGCCTGCTGAGATGTGTTCGAACCTGAACTTCACGCAGCGCTGGGACTTTGATACACCTGAAGCCGGGGGCGCTGGGATGCAGAGAAGATGGCACAGTCTCTGCATGGATGCAAGGAAGGCCAGCGGAAGGGAAGCACTCGAAGCTTCCCAGGGTCTGGAAGTAGCAGTTCCAGCCCAGCTCCTGATGAGAGGCAATGCGGGATTTCTCCAATGGGAAAACACGGGGAGCACGTGGAGAGAGGGCGGGTGAGGTTCATGGGGGACTGGTTTGGAGACCATCCATAAGGCTCTCTCAGCTCCAACCATGGGCTCCATAAAGAGGCCAACTAGGTGACAGCTGGTGCAGTGGAAGGGGCTAGATGCTGGAATCTGGCAGACCTGGATTTGGATTTGCACTGTGTGACCTTGGGGAAATGACTTTCCCTCCCTGAACCTCAGTTTCTTCATCTTTGTAATGGGAGTTAAAATTAAGCTCATTATATGGTCATGGGAGTCATGTCTTTAACCAGTCATGGAGTTATCTTTCTCAAGTCTCTTCTGAG
Organism: Pongo pygmaeus; assembly: GCF_028885625.2. Classification (NCBI taxonomy): domain Eukaryota; kingdom Metazoa; phylum Chordata; class Mammalia; order Primates; family Hominidae; genus Pongo; species Pongo pygmaeus. Next base: position 48,556,999 of record NC_072394.2, on the reverse strand, counting down.
ATTGGGAGGGAATCTGCTAATGAGTGAGTCTTGGCGGGTGGAGGGGCTCCAGAAATCTACACCTGCATGACAAACGGCCTCGAAATTTAAAGGCTCTGAAACAATTTATTGTGACTGTATCTCACTATTCTGTGGGTCAGAAATTTGGACAGAACACAGCAGGGCTGCTCCTTCTGCTCTGATGCCTGAGGCCTCAGCTGGGGGAGTCAGCTGGTGGCTCTGTGTGGACTGGAAAGTCCAAGGTGTTTTACTCCCATTCCTGGATGGATTCATCATGTTTTTATTTTTTATTTTTTGAGTCAGAGTCTCACTTTGTCTCCCAGGCTGGAGTGCAGTGGCACGAACGTAGCTCATGGCAGCCCCTAACTCCTGGGCTTAAGTGATCCTCCCGCCCCAGCCTCCTGAGTAGCTGCTACTACAGGCATGCGCCACCACACCCAGCAAATGTTTTGTTTGTTTTTGGCAGAGATCGGGTCTCACTATGTTGCTCAGGTTTGTGTCAAACTCCTGGGCTCAAGTGATACTCCTGCCTCAGCCTCCAAAAGTGCTGGGATTGCAGGTGTGAGCCACCATGCCTGGCCTATTAATCATGTTTTTTCTTTTCTGTATTTTATGATGCTTTGACATCCGGGGGCCTTATGGACCCGAAGAGGGACTGCCCCTCCTAGGGATAGCTAATTCCTAGAGATGGCAATCTTGCCTGGGAGCACCTCTTAATGTGCAAACCAACCAATCTTGAGTCCATAACCTCCATCCACCTCCTACCTCCTTTTATCAGCTCCTGCAATTCAGGATGCTATCCCCCATTCTAGATCACCCTGCTTAGGTACTAGACAACTAGGGACCACCCCTATAGCCCAGAACCCAAGGGAATTGTTCAAGCTAGCCAATCCTAAACCCATCCAGCTCGTCTACCCTGCCTTGCCTATTCCTTCCCACCAAAATCACAATGAAGACTCTGGCCCACACTTCCCCCTCCCCCTTCTGCTCCTGACTGACGCTGGTACTTCCCCATGTGGCCCTGTGTGACATGGCATGCCCCCTCCTCTTGAGAACTGTGGTTAACCAACTGTCTTTCAATGACAATCATCTCCTGATCTGTTGGCCTCGCCGTACCTGAATAAAAACAAAATCCCGGGTACAATTTAAAACATGGGGGTCAGCCGGTGTGGTGACTCATGACTGTGATCCCAGCACTTTGGGAGGGTGAGGTGGGAGGATCGTTTGAGCCCAGGAGTTTGAGACCAGCCTGGGCAACATAGCAAGACCCCCATCTCTAAAATAAAAAAGAAAAATATGTCTATAAGACACTAGGGTCTTGGCAGAGCTAGCTGGAAGGCTGGGCTGTAGTGGGCTCTTCTCCATGTGGTCTCTCCAGTCAGTCTTCTTACGGAGTGACTCAGGGCTCCCAGAGACCAAGGCAGAAGCTGCCAGTTCCCTTAAAGTCTGGGCCTAAAGCTGGCATAGTGTCACATCCACTGTATTCTATTGGTCAAAGCAGTCACAGGCCAGGAGAGGAAGATAGAGCCCAATTCTCTATCTCCTGTGATACAAAAGGAGTATCACAGAGTGTGCAGCCATCTTTAATCTTCCAGGGACGGAGACGCATCCTCCCACTGGAAACCTCCCCTGGGCATCAAGGATGCAGACATGCGACTGGGTTTGGGCCATAGGATGCTCCCCCCAGATCTCTGAATCTTTGGAGACTACTGGATTGATGTGTGAGCAGAGCCCAGCAGTCCTGAGGGTCCTCCCAGGCTGACCCTGCTACACGTTCCTGATCATGCCCACTGCGGACCAGTCTCCCTCGACTCCAGCTCACCTTCCAAGCTTGGTCTTGAGCCTTCACATCGCTGCTGTGAACCTCCAGAAATCTTTTCAGTACATTCCTTTTTGCTTAAGTTAGCCTGAGCCAGTTTTGCTTATTTAAAACCCAGGGCCCCCACTAATACAGGACCATTCTCTCCCTTCTCCTAACCCCCTGAGTGCCTGGCTTTAACGGAAAGCACCACTGGCCTCATTTCCTAAAGCCCCCTGGATAGCACTTGCCGAGGTCCCAGTGGTACCTACAATGTAACCTGGTCCAAATCCAGTCCTCCCAGCCCTGCTCCTCCCTCTGGGCCCCTCCTCCAGCTTCCTATTCATGGCTTCTCTTCCCAGGCCTTCCCAATTTCCAAATCACCTGTATAGAATCTGATAGCCCCCCACAATGACATTCAAGTAACTGACAACCTGGACAATCCTCTTTAATCCAGCCCCTCTGTATTTATTTGCTTGCTTGGGCTGCAAATAATTTATTTGCTTGCTTGGGCTTTGCCATAACAAAGTCCCACAGACAGGTGGCTTAAACAACAGAAATGTATTTTCTCATAGTTCTGGAGGCAGAAGTCCTAGATCAAGGTGCTGGCAGGGCTGGTTTCTTCTGAGCCCCCCTTCCTGGGTCTGTAGATGGCCGTCTACTTTCCTTGTCTTCGCATGGTATCCCCTCTGTGCACGTCTGTGTCCTAATTTCCTCTTCTTAAGGACACCAGTCATATTGGATTAAGGCCCATTCCCATGACCTCATTTTAACTTAATTACCTCTTTAAATACCCTATCTCCAAATACAGTCACCTTCTGAAGTGCTAGGGGTTAAGGTTTCAACACTGAATTTTTTGGAGGGAACACAGTTCAGCCCAGGACACCACCATCCTCTGCATTCCCACTGCCTCTGCCTGAGCTTCAGCCTTGCCACCTCTCTCCTGTTTTTGCAATAGCTCAGCCCCTCTAGCACCCAGGACCCAGCTCCCTATTGCCTCCAGAATAAACGCTGAACTCCTTAGCCTGGCATCCAAGGCCCTGCTGAGCCTGACTCCAACCTGCTTTTAAAGTCATCATTGCAGTGACGGCCAGGAAAGATGTGAATGTTGTCTAACGGCTTGCTACTCAAAGTGTAATTCACGGACCAGCAGCATTGGCATCACCTGGGAGCCAGTCAGAAATGCAGAATCTCGGGCCAGACCACAGACGTACTGAATCAGAATCTGCGTCACCTGCATAAGATCCCCAGGTGACCTGATACAAGGCAAAGTTTGAAAGTTTACAGATGACCGGGCATCATGGCTCATGCCTGTAATCCCAGCACTTTGGGAGGCCAAGGTGGGAGGCCTGCTTGAGTCCAGGAGTTTGAGACTAGCCTGAGCAAGATAACGAGACTCCCCTCTCCCTCCTCCTTTCTCCACAACAGTAAAGAAATTAGCCAGGTGTGGTGGCATGCACCTGTGGTCCTAGCTACTCAGGAGGCTGCAGCGAACCGTGATCACACCACTGCACTCCAGCCTGGGCGACAGAGCGAGACCGTGTCTAAAAAAAAAAAGAAAGTTTGGCCGGGTGCGGTGGCTCATGCCTGTAATACTAGCACTTTGGGAGGCCAAGGCAGGCCGACCACCTGAGGTCGAGACCAGCCTGGCCAACATGGTGAAACCTCATCTCTACTAAAAATACACACACACACACACAAATTAGCTGGGCGTGGTGGCGGGCGCCTGTAATACCAGCTACTGGGAGGCTGAGGCGGGAGAATCACTTGAACCTGGGAGGCAGAGGTTAGAGTGAGCCTAGATGGCGCCAGTGCTCTCCAGCCTGGGCGACAGAGAAAGACTTCATCTCAAAAAAAAAAAAAAAAAAAAGCTGGGCACGGTGGCTCACATCTGTAATCCCAGCACTTTGGGAGGCCGAGGCGGGTGGATCACCTGAGGTCAGGAGTTCAAGACCAGCCTGGCCAACATGGTGAAACCCCGTCTCTACTAAAAATACAAAAATTAGGCAGGCATGGTAGTGTGCACCTGTAATCCCAACTATTCGGGAGGCTGAGACAGGAGAATCACTTGAACCCGGGACGTGGAAGTTGCAGTGAGCCAAGATCACAGCATTGCACTCCAGCCTGGGTGACAGAGTGAGACTCTATCTCAAAAAAAAAAAGAAAGAAAGTTTACAGATACCAATGGTATCCAGAGAGGGACTCAAAAGGATCAGGTTTCACCTTGTTGGGCCAGAAAGTTGACTTTTCCCAGACAGAACCACCTCATTCATGGGAGTCTGGGACGCACAGCAGATGACAATTCTGAATAAACAAATAAACTTGGCTATTAAGAATAGCCCAAGGCTAACAAGAATTCCAAATTCACAGGTTAAGCAAATGAAAAGTTTGCCCAAGATGGCTCCCTGATGGGTTCTCAAATTTCTCATTTCCATTCAGCAAACATTTATTGAATCCCTGCTGAGTGCTGAGCTGGGTGCTGGGCGCAGGGAATTAAAGGAGATGTGAGCTTTGTCCTGCAGGAGCTCTCACACTAGGAAGGAAGACAGATCACAAACAGACACAGTGAATAACTGCTGTACATGCCAAGGGCACCCACCCACCCACGCTCCAGGATCCATGCTCCATCCTGAGCTTCGGTTCTTGAAATACATCAAGAGCTCTGGCTTCTGAGCCTTTGCACTATCCATCCCTCCTGCCTCAAACCCTTCCCACGCTTCCCCTCTGTGCCCTCCCTCTTTGCCTGGCTAAATCTTATTCATCTTTTATATTTCAGCTGAGTTGTCATTTATTCCAGGAAAATGCTGCTGACCACCCCAACCTGGGAAGGGGGCTTTTTCTGTGCTCCCATGACTCCCTCAGCCCACCACTTCCCTTATTGAGATATTTTTCATCATTCAGAGTGAATTTCCTGTTTATTTGTCTATCTGTCCACACAGGCTGAGAACATATCATGAGTGCAGGAAACTTATCTGCTGTGTTCACTATATTCTCAGGTATTTCTTCTCTTTTTTTGACAGACAGGATCCTGCTCTATTGCCCAGGCTGGAGTGCAGTGGCACGATCATGTCTCATTGTAACCTTAAACTCCTAGGCTGAAGCAATCCTCCTGCCTCAGCCTCTGGAGTAGCTGAGACTTCAGGCATGAGCCACCACGCTCAGCCTTAGGTATTTCTTAAATACAAACGTAAGAGTGGCCGGACGCAGTGGCTTACGCCTGTAATCCCAATACTTTGGGAGGCCAAGGTGAAAGGATCACTCGAGGCCAGGAATTCGAGACCAGCCTGGCCAACATGGTAAAACCCCCATCTCTACTAAAAATACAAAAAAAAAAAAAAAATTAGTGGGGTGTGGTGGCACTCGCCTGTAATCCCAGTTACTCAGAAGGCTGAGGCGCGAGAACTGCTTGAACCTGGGAGGCAGAGGTTACAGTGAGCCAAGATCAAGCCACTGTACTCCAGCCTGGGCAACAGAGCAAGACTCTGTCTAAATAATAATAAGAAGAAGAGTAATACTAGTCAGCTCTTTTTGAGCTCATATTGTGTGCCGAGCACTGTACTAAGTATTTATGTATAATAACTCAGTTAACCCCCACAACTACCCAGTGAAATGGGTGCTATAATTTTTCCCATTCCGCTGATGTAGAAGGAGAAGTACAGAGAAGTAACTTGACCAAGGTTACACAGCTAGTAAGTGGCAGAGAAGGGATTCACACCCAGGCAATCTGGCTCCAGAGTGCATATTGGAAGACAACGTTATTCACTCCATGGGGGAGGGGTCAGAGGTCAGGAAAGGGTTCAGCAGGAGCACTACCTGGGCCGGGTTTTGAAGTGTGAATAGGAGTCTGCCATGTGGAAATGGAAGAGTAGGGCTTTGCGGATTTGACAACGTCCAATCTGGGCCCCGTCTGTCAGTGCAAAAGCATTTTCCTGAAGGGCAAATGTAAAGCAATTGGCAGCACTCCAGACACTAACCAACTCGGCTTAGACAGGGTGAATGCTGGGTCTGGTTTCAGCCTGAGTCACCCACTGGTAGGGCAGGTTACACACACCCTGCAATGGCTGAGAAGTACGTTGTCCTTCCCTCTTGCCCCAAGGTTCAGGCTCACTCCAGAACCACCACACCTCCCTTGCAGGGATTGCCTCACTCGCTCAGCAAGGAACACCCCAGCAGGCATGCCTTCGGGCAGGTGTGGGCTCAGAGCAGACCTGGAGCCTGGGAAGAGAGCAGGCGAGGTTCCTCTCTTCCCTGCAAAGCACCCCAAAACCCCACTCAGGCTGACCTTAGAGACTAGAGTAGCTTCCCCTGACTCAGGGGTCCTCCAATTTCCTCCTCTCCTCTCCCCTCCCCTCCCCTCCCCCCTCCTCCCCTCTCCTCTCCTCTCTTCTCCTTTCTCTTTCCTTCCTTCCTTCTTTCTTTTTTTTTTAAATAGAAAGACAGGAGGTCTCACTTTGTTGCCCAGGCTGTACTCGAATGTCTCTGTTCAAGTGATCCTCCCACCTCAGCCTCCCAATTATCTGGGATTACGGGCACGAGCCACCGTGCCCAGCTAGTCCTCCAACTTCTAAAGCCCCAGAACTTATTTAAGAAACTGGATCTCAGCCAGGAGCGGTGGCTCACACCTGTAATCCCAACACTTTGGGAGGCCGAGGCAGGCAGATCACCTGAGGTCAGGAGTTCAAGACCAGCTGGCCAACACGGCGAGACTCTGTCTCTACTAGAAATACAAAAATGAGCCGGGCATGGTGGCGGGTGCCTGTAGTCTCAGCTACTCGAGAGGTTGAAGGAGGTGAATCATTTGAACCTGGGAGGTGGAGGTTGCAGTGAGCCGAGATGACACCACTGCACTCCAGCCTGGGCAACAGGGTGAGACTGTCAAATAAATAAATAAATCAGTCAAATAATGACCAAAAGAAAGAGAACATGAACACTAAAAGTAATGTGAAGTTCTTGATTGGACCCTGGGTTTTTAATGTTTTAAATTGCCCACATTAAGGGATGTCTGTGGGACAAATGGAGACATTTGCGGGGTTTTATTGTTTTTTGGTTTGTTTGTTTGTTTTTTGAGACAGAGTCTCACTCTGTTGCCCAGGCTGGAATGCAGTGGCGTGATCTTGGCTCACTGCAACCTCCACCTCCCAGATTCAAGCAGTCTCCTGCCTCAGCCTCCTAAGTAGCTGGGACGATAAGCATGCACCACCATGCTCCGCTAATTTTTGTATTTTTAGTAAAGATGGGGTTTCACCACGTTGACCAGGCTGATCTCAACCTCCTGACCTCAGGTGATCCGCCTACCTCGGCCTCCCAAAGTGCTGAGGTCACAGGCGTCAGCCACCATGCCCGGCTGAGAAATTTGAATGTAGATTATATATTGGATAATTGTACTGTGGTTATGTAAGAAACTGCCCTTATTCTTTGGAGGTTTAAGGGTGAAATGTGAAGATGTGTGCAACTAACTCCCTTGTGGTTCAGAAAAAAAAGTATTACATGTATAAATATAAATAAATACAGAGAGAGAGAGAAGAGGAAGTATTATAAATATGGAAATATATTAACAACTGGTGAGTCTAGATGAAGGTTATGAGTGAAGGTCATTGTACTACTCCTGCAACTTCTGTGAAGGTTTGAGAATTTTTCAAAATAAAAAGTTGGGCCAGGTGCAGTGGCCCATACCTGTAATCCCAGCACTTTGGGACGCCACAGCGGGAAGATTGTTTGAGCCCAGGGGTCCAAGCCCAGTCAAAAAATTCACTGGGCTTGGTGGTGTGTGTCTGTATAGTCTCAGCTACTCAGGAGGCTGAAATGGGAGGATCACTTGAGCCCAGCTTGAGGTTACACTGAACTGTGATTGCACCACTGCACTCCAGACTGGGCTAGGCTGAGTCCCTGCCTCAAAAAAAAAAAAAAAAAAAAGAAGAAAAAGAAGAAAATTAAGATAAGATAGTGGTCACTCCACTGCCAGGCAGAGTATGGAGGAGTCTTCTGGCATTGATTGTATGATATCCTATTTCTTTTCTTTTCTTTTTTTTTTCTTTTTGAGACAGGGTCTCACTGTCTCCCAGGTTGGAGTGTAATGGCTTGATCAGAGCTCCCTGCAACCTCATACTCCTGGGTTCAAGCGATCCTCCTGCCTCAGCCTCCCAAGTAACTGGGACTACTTTTTGTATATTTTGCATGCCTAATTTTTGTATATTTTGTAGGGATGGTGGTATCGCTAGGTTACTCAGTCTGGTCTTAAACTCCATGTCTCAGCCAGGCGCAGTGGTTCATGACTGTAATCCCAGAACTTTGGGAGGCCGAGGCGGGCGGATGACCTGAGGTTGGGAGTTCGAGACCAGCCTGACCAACATGGAGAAAACCTGTCTCTACAAAAAATACAAAATTAGCCGGGCGTGGTGGCACATGCCTGTAATCCCAGCTACTCGGGAGGCTGAGGCAGGAGAATCACTTGAATCCGTGAGGTGGAGGTTGTGGTGAGCGGAGATCGTGCCATTGTACTCCAGCCTGGGCAACAAGAGCGAAACTCCATCTCAAAAACAACAACAACTCCATGTCTCAAGTGATCCCCCTACCTCGGCTTCCCAAAGTGCTGGGATTACAGGTGTGAGCCACCACACCCAGCTATGTCCTGTTTCTTTTTTTCTTTTTTCGAGACAGTCTTTCTCTGTTGCCCAGGCTGGAGTGCAGTGGCGCAATCTTGGCTCACTGCAACCTCCACCTCCCGGGTTCAAGCAATTCTCCTGCCTCAGCCTCCCGACTAGCTGGGATTACAGGTGCACGCCACCACACCTGGCTAATTTTTGCATTCTTAGTAGAGACAGGGTTTCACCATGTTGGCCAGGCTGGTCTCAAACTCTTGACCTTGTGATCTGCCTGCCTCAGCCTCCCAAAGTGCTGGGATTACAGGCATGAGCCACCACGCCTGGCCCATCCTATTTCTTGATATGGGATTGTTGGTGGCATGGGCGATGTCATGGGTTGAATTGTGCTCCCCATCTCTAATAAGATATATCAGCCTAGAACCCCTGAATGTGACCTTATTTGGAAAAAAGGGTCTTTGCAGATGAAATTAAAGATCTTGAGATGAGATCATTCTGGATTAGTGTGGGCCATAAATCCAATGACTGGCTGTCCTTATAAGATAAAAGCTGGCCAGGCACGATGGCTGATGCCTGTAATCCCAGCACTTTGGAAGGCCAAGGCAGGTGGATCACCTGAGGTCAGGAGTTCGAGACCAGCCAGGTCAGCATGGTGAAACCTCGTTTCAACCAAAAATACAAAAATTAGCCAGGTGCAGTGGTGCATGCCTGTAATCGCAGCTACTCGGGAGGCTGAGGCAAGAGAATCGCTTGAACCCAGGAGGCAGAGGTTGCAGTGAGTGGAGATCGTGCCACTGCACTCCAGCCTTGGCAACAGAGCAAGACTCAGTCTCAACAACAAAAAAAAAAAAAAAAAAAGAGAGAGAGAGAGAGAAAGGCTGAAGGAGATTTGAAACAGAGATGAAGAGAAGACCATGGAGGCAGAGAGGTTGGTGTGATGCTGCCACAAGCCAAGGAACTCCTGGAGCTACTAGAAGCTGGAAGAGTCAAGGAAAGATTCTCCTCTAGAGCCGCCAACACCTTGATTTTGGACTTCTGGCCTCCAACTGTAGGATAATACATTTCTGCTGTTTTAAGCCACGAGGTTTGTGTTAATCTATGATAGCAGCTGTATGATACTAATACAGGTGTGTACAATTAGTGAGAATTCATCAAGCTGTACACTTACGGTTTGTGCACATTTCTCTATGTTCTCTATGTTATACTCCTTTAAAAATGTACTTAGAAGGCCGGGTGCAGTGGCTCACACCTACAAGACTCACCTATTTTAAGTATACAATTCTATCATGCCTGTAATCCCAGCACTTTGGGAGACAGAGGCAGGCAGATCACCTGAGGTCGGGAGTCCGAGACCAGCCTGACCAACATGGAGAAACCCTGTCTCTACTAAAAATACAAAATGAGCTGGGCGTGGTGGCACATGCATGTAATCCCAGCTATTTGGGAGGCTGAGGCAGGAGAATCACTTGAACCCGGGAGGCAGAGGTTGCGGTGAGCCGAGATCGTGCCATTGCACTCCAGCCTGGGCAACAAGCACAAAACTCTGTCTCAAAAAAAAAAAAAAAGTACTTAGAAATAAATAAGCCAGAATGACCATCTACTAATCTACTATCAATGTTAATTTATTTAAAAATCTTAAAATCAAAAGTATAGTAAATACATAATCACAAAATAAAAGAAGGACCCTCAGAAAGAAATTTAAGTTTGTGATACTCTTTTTTCTTTCATTGCTAAGAATCCACAAAAATATCTCATCATAGATAAGCACCATCTGCAGACTGGCTGCATCAGAATCACCTGGGGAGCTTTAAAAAAAATATAGAATCCCAGACAGAGTCATCACCAGGACAGGATAGGGAGTCCAGAAATAGACCCAAATACATGTGGGAATTGAGTACATGCTAAAGGTGGCATTTCAAATCAGTAGGGGGAAGATAGACTATTCAATATGGTGTTGGTTCAACTGGCTAGCCACTTGGAAAAAAATAAAGCTGTATCTCTACCTCATTCTCATCAAAATAAACCCCAGATGGATAAAAAACATAATTTTAAAAAACACACTCTAAAAGGACTAGAAGAGAATATGAGATGCTTTCCTTTTATAATCTGGAGGTAGAAACTGCCTTTAACCACCATTTACTGCATACTTACTCACTATCCAACTTTGTTCTGGGGGCTACAGAAGGGGACAAATGGGAGGTCCCTACACTTCCAGGAACTCCTGTTCTAGGGAGGGTGATCTACAACAGTGGTTCCCAGGTTTTAAGATTTCACTGACCATTAATAATAATTTGCAAATCCATTGCTTTTTTTTTGAGACAGTCTCACTCTGTTGCCCAGGCTGGAGTGCAGTGGCATGATCTCGGCTCACTGCAACCTCCGTCTCCTGGGATTAAACGATTCTCCTGCTTCAGCCTCTCGAGTAACTGGGATAACAGGCGTGGGCCACCATGCCTGGCTATTTTGTACTTTTAGTAGAGATGAGGTTTCACCATGTGGTCAGGCTGGTCTCGAACTCCTGACCTCAAGTGATCCACCCACTTCAGCCTCCCAAAGTGCTGAGATTACAGGCATGAGCCACCATGCCTGGCCTCCTTTGCCTTTTAATAATCAAGTGAGAAAAGCATTCCCATGCATGGCACAAAATCTTCGGGCCATTATGAAAAAGATCAATAAACTGGTTGTGGTGGTGTGCACCTGTAGTCCTAGCTACTCAGGAGGCTGAGGCAGGAGGATCGCATGAGCCCAGAAGTTCGAGGCTGCAGTGAGCTATGATCACAACACTGCACTCCAGCCTGAGTGACAGAGCAAGATCTCTGTCTCAAAAAAAAAAAAAAAAAAAAAAAAAAATCAATAAATTTGGCTCCATAAAAACAAATGGTTGGCCAGGCGCGGTGGCTCACGTCTGTAATCCCAGAACTTTGGGAGGCTGAGGCAGGCAGATCATCTGAGGTCAGGAGTTCAAGACCAGCCTGGCAAACATCGTGAAACCCTGTCTGTACTCAAAATACAAACATTTGCCAGGCGTGATGGCGGGTGCCTATAATCCCAGCTACTCAGGAGGCTGAGGTGGGATAAGCGCTTAAATCTGGGAAGTGTAGGTTGCAGTGAGCTAGATGGTGTCATGGCATTCCAGCCTGGGTGACAGAGTGAGACTCCGTCTCAAAAAAAAAAAAAAAAAGCCAACAAAACAAAACAAAATAAAAGACCCTGGTGTGAGGGGAAATACAGATAGATTGCTTAATTGATGCAAGATTTTCTTTTGTGGTGATCAAAATGTTTTTGAAGTAGTGGTAATCAAAATTAGTGGTGTGTATTCCTAAAACATTTCTAGGCCAGGTGTGGTGGCTCACCCCTGTAATCCCAGCACTTTGGGAGGCCGAGAAGGGTGGTTCGCTTGAGGCTGGGATTTTGAGACCAGCTTGGGCAACACAGTGAAACCCCATCTCTTCTAAAAAATACAAAAATTAACCAGGCGTGGTGGCACATGCCTGTAATCCCAGCTACTAGGGAGGCTGAGGCATGAGAATCCCTTGAACTCAGGAGGCAGAGGCTGCAGTGAGCCGAGATTGCACCACTGCACTCCAGCCTGGGTGACAGAATAAGACTCTGTCTCAAAAAACAAACAAAAAACATTTCTGGAGGGTACACAAGGAACAGATAATCATGTTGGTCAGGCTGGTCTCGAACTCCTGACCTCAAGTGATCTGCCCTCCTTGACCTCCCAACGTGCTGGGATTATTTATATATATACATATATATATATGTGTATATATATATATATATTTTTTTTGAGACAGAGTCTCATTTTGTCGCCTGGCTGGATCTTGCAATGACACGATCACAGCTCACTGCAGCCTCGACTTCCTAGGCTCAAGCAATCCTCCCACCTCAGCCTCCAGAGTAGTTGGGACTACAGGCACACATCACCATACTCGGCAATTTTTTTTAACTTTTGTTTAGAGACGGGGTCTCCCTGTGTTGCCCAGGCTGGTCTCGAACTCCTGGCTTCCCAAAGTGCTGGGATTAGAGGCCTGAGCCATGGCGCCTGGCCACCCAGAAGGTTCTGCTGGGAGGAGGGGCCAGATGAGGCTGAAGCATCTGCATCTTTTGGAAGGTCTGTTTGAGGCAGCTCCGCAGCCCGCTTGGGGAGATAAATCTCTCTTGGCATGCCCCTGGCTTTGCACGGGCTAACACCGCCACTCTCTGCAGCCCCTGCACGTGGTCCCCAAGGTCCGCCTGGATGGGCCACTGGACAGGTCTCCAGCCCGGCCTCCTGGTTCAGGTCTGGGAGACCTGGTGGAGGCAGCGGGCGCCCCCTGCTGGCAGCAAACGGGAGCTGAACAGAGTGGTCCCTCTATCCTTTCACCCCGCCCTCCTCGCCCAGCCTTTAGGGCTCGTTGAAGGCATTCTCCGCTTACATCTCTTCTGGTTCCAAAACACGTTCATACATAACGTAGACGTCCTAATTGCACCATTTGTGAAGCCTTCATTAGGGATGAATAAATAACTGAGAGTCTGCCGGAGCTCAAATCCTGGTCTGGGGCCTGACTGCTGTGTGACCTCTGGCAAGTCATTGGACATCAGAATAACTCAGCTCCTCAGGAATAAAATGGGGACAGTCATATCACCTAGCTCATAGGACTGCTTTGAGGATTACAGTCAAAGCGTAAAATGTCCAAAGCGGTGCCCATCAAGCAGCAAGCGTTAGTTACTATTAGGTGCCAGACCCAGGGCTCCTGATTTCAGCAACAGAGAGCTCATCTGTGCCAGACGCCATTCTGCATTCTTCCTGGTGAGGAGATCATTTAATATCAGATCTCCATGAAGTAAGTTTGCTTATCTTCACCCTCCACTTCCCAGGGGAAGAAACCAAGGTACAGAAAAAACTAGCAATTCCTAGACAGGAAGGGGCTTTAAAAAAAAGAACTGCCGGGCTTGATGGCTCACACCTATAATCCCAGCACTTTGAGAGGCCGAGGTGGGAGGATCAATTGAGGTCAGGAGTTCGAGACCAGCCTGGCCAACATGGCGAAAACCCGTCTCTACTAAAAAAAAATACAAAAAATTAGCTGAGCATGGTGGCGAGAGCCTGTAATCCCAGCTACACGGGAGGCTGAGGCAGGAGAATCACCTTTGAACCCAGGAGGTGGAGGTTGCAATGAGCTGAGATCGCGCCACTGCACTCCTGCCTGGGAGACAGAGGGAGACTCTGTCTGAAAAAAAGAAAGAAAGAAAGAGAGAGAGAGATGAAAGAAGAAAGAAAGAGAGAAAGAAAGAAAGAAAGAGACTGAGAAAGAAACAAAGAAAGGAAAAGAAAAGAAAGAAGGGGAGCGTGGGAGGGAGGGAGGAAGGAAGGAAGAAGGAAAGAAAGAAAGAAAAGAACCAAGCAACTTAAGGTGGTGGAACATGATTTGAACCCAGGGAAACCTACTCCAGAGCCCATACTTTAATCACTACATCTTCACAGCAAACTGGTGTGACAGGAGCTGTGCCCATTTGCTAGGTAGGGAGACTGAGGCTTAGAGAGGTGAAGTGACTTGCCTCAGATCATAGATTAATTGGTAATTGAGTCCTCACCTGGACTTGACCCAGTTCTGTCTCCTTGCATTGTTTCATGTCTTCCCTTGGCAACTCAGCATGTGTGGTGACACTGTGTGACAAGTGAGGACGCCCAACTGAGATGATTGAGTGACTTGCTAAGGTCACAGAGTGAGTAAGTAGGGAGCTTGTTCTGTTGGGGTCGGGGCTCAAGGACATTCTGTTCGGGGCCCAGCACCTCCTCAGCGCCCTGCTGCAGCCAGTGGCTATCCCTTGTCTTGATAATCACAGCTCGTCTTCCCCAGCCACTTGCTTTCAGGCCAGCCTCGGCACAGCTGTCAAAGTCATGGTCTCAAGCTGTCACTCTGCCTGAGCCTGGCCTCAGCATTGGCTCTCGTGGCTTCCCGTATGGCTTGAGGCTCAGCTTCTATTCCCCTGCCTCCTCCTGCCTTCCATTCCCCTGCCTCCTCCTTCCTCTGGGAGGCAGCTTGGGTACAGTGAAAAGAACAGGGGAGGACCAGGCATAGTGGTTCATACCTGCAATCCTAGCACTTTGGGAGGCCTAGGCAGGTGGATCACTTGAGGTCAGGAGTTCGAGACCAGCCTGGCTAAAGTGGTGTCTCTACTAAAAATAAAAATAAATAAACTGGATGTGCTTGCTTGAACCCAGGAGGTGGAGGTTACAGTGAGCCAAGATCTTGCCACTGTACTCCAGCCTGGGAGACAGAGCAAGACTCTGTCTCAAAAAAAAAGAAAGAAAAAAGAACAGGGGGTTGAGTCAGACAGTCCAGAGTTCAAATCCAGCTGTGCTCCTTCATTTCTGCACGACCTTGGGTGAGTGTCTTCACCCCTGGAACTCACATTTCATCACCTCTGAAGTGGGCGTAACGATCTGTGCTTTGCAGGCTGCTGTAAGGATGAAATGCAATAAAGTGTGTACAGCACTTGGCACACAGTAGGTGCTCAATAAGTTTTAGATTCCTTTGCTAGCCCTTTGCTCCAGACCCTTGTCTCCTTCCATGCATGTCCCCTCCTCCCAGGCCCCAAAGTCCCCACCTTTAATCCCAGGGTGGTCCTTTGACCTGTGTGAGAGGCCTCAGTGCCAGGGTTGGGCTGGTGGTGTAGGCCAAACATCCTCTGTGGTGCTTGGGACAGAGAGGAAGGTCACAGAACCAGACACTGGACTCACAGGCAGACCGATGTTATCAAATGAAACTCAGCCATTGTTCTATGGCCCAGAAAAGATTGATTGAAGCCAGGGGTGGTGGCACACATATGTAATCCCAGCACTTGGGAGGACTGAGGCGGGCAGATCGCTTGAGTCCATAAGTTAGGGACCAGCCTAGGTAACATGGTGAGACCTCATCTTCTACAAAATAAAAATTAAAAAAAACATTCGGGTGGTGCAGGCCTGTGGTCTCAGCTACTTGGGAGCGGGGGCGGCTGAGGTGGGAGGATCGCTTGAGCTCAGGATGTCAAGGCTACACTGAGCCATGTTTGTACCACTGTACCCTAGCCGGGGTGACAGACCAAGACCCTGTCCTAAAAAAAAAAAACCCCAAAGATTGACTAAGCACCTACTATGTTTCAGTGACTATGCTTGGTAATGGGGCTACAGTGGTCAACAAGAAAGACAAGATCCTGGCCAGGGGCAGTGGCTCACACCTGTAACCCCAACACTTTGAGAGGCCAAGGCTGGAGGACTGCTTGAGGCCAGGAGTTCAAGACCAGCCTGGGTAACATAGTGAAACCCCTATCTCTATCTTTTTTTAATTAAAAACTAAAGGCCGGGCACGGTGGCTTGTGCCTGTACTCACGCCATTGCACTCCATCTTGGGTAACAAGAGCAAGACTCCAACTCAAAAAAAAAAAGAAAGAAAGAAAGATCCCTGTTTGTTATATATCCTCTTACCTATGCAATGTTCAGGCATGTGACTAGGCACCACACATAATGATACTAGGCACATTTATTAAGCACTTGCACTGTTTTCCACACGTTTAATTTAATCCTCACAGATACCATACGAAATATTAATATCATCCCTAATTTACAAGAGAGAAACAGGGGTAGAGAGTTAAGTAACTCCAAGTGGAGCTGGGGGTTGACTGCAGATGGTCTGATTCCAGAGCCTATGAGCTTAACTGCACTGCCACGCATTCTCTTTTACTCCTCAAAGTTCCCAATTTACAGATGAGGAAACTGAGGCTCCTGGACCCTCAGTTTGGTCTGACTCTAGAGTTCCTTGCCCCATGTTATCCTTCCAACAGCTGACTCGTTCAACAATCATTTTCTGCTCAGCAGAGAAACAAATCAGACTCAGGACTGGCTTTGGGAGGCTCTGTCCATAGAGGAGCCTGGCAGGTAACTGGCAGCATCTCACGGTGGTGTGTGTTCTGTGACAGAGGTAGGCAGAGCATGCTAGGGGAACGCGCTGAAGGGAAATACCAGCTCTGCTGGGAAGAAGGCTTCCTGGAAGAGGTGATGCTTAAGCCAGACATGGAAAGATAAAGAGACTAAAAAGGTCACATGGACTTGGGGGAGGGGCACTGCCTGACAATGCATACACAATGCAATCCTTCCTAGGTATGGGATAATTTGGGCCAGGTAATTTTTCATTTGTCTCAAATCCATTCTCTGCCCTTCTGCTCTGCTCCGTGCAGCAGAGGCTAATCCCTGCACACCATGTTTCCTGGACTCCCTTGCCAACTGGCTTTTAGCTAGGATCGGCCAATGGGAAGTCCTGGTGAGAGACTGGAGAGAAAGAAGGGAGAAGCCAGGGTCTTTCTCCTCCATTTCTCTCGTCTTCGGGAAGGATGGGGTGGGGGGATCTTTAGCATTTGCAATGTCTCCTTCATGGTTCAGCTCCTGCTAGACAGACCTGCTGTGATTCCAGCTTCTCTCAGGGTGGCCCCAGTTGCTGGTCTCCAGTAATGCCACCTCCTCCCTTGATACGAATACTTCCAGCCCTGGACGAGGTAGCAGCTTCATGAAGTTGCTAATCTCAGGTTTGCCTCAACTTCCCCTGGTTGCTATTTCTACCCACAAAACAACTTTGTAGCTAATTCTCCACATTAAATTCCCTCTGTGTGTTGTGTTGTGTTTCGTGTGTATGTGTTTTGAGGCAGAGACAGGGTCTTGCTCTGTTGCTCAGGCTGGAGTGCAATGGCACAGTCATAGCTCACTGCAGACTTAAACTCCTGGGCTCAAGCTATCCTCCCACCACAACCTCCCCAATAGCTAGGACTACAGGCACATGCCACCATGCCCAGCTAATTAAAAAAAAAAAAAGTTTTTGTACAGACAAGGGTCTCACTATGTTGCCTAGGCTGGTCTCAAACCTCTGACCTCAAGTGATCCTCTCACCCTGGTCTCCAAAAGCGCTGAGATTACAGGCGTGAACCACTTCACCTGGCCTAAATTCCCTCTTTGGAATCATCTGGTAGTGGTAGAAGTCTTGTTTTCCTGGCTAGACCCCTGATACTCTGGGTCTTTGTTTCCTTGTCTATAAAATGAGGGTTCGCCTAGAAGAAAACCTAAACATTACCATTCAGGACATAGGCATGGGCAAGGACTTCATGTCTAAAACACCAAAAGCAATGGCAACAAAAGCCAAAATTGACAAATGGGATCTAATTAAACTAAAGAGCTTCTGCACAGCAAAAGAAACTACCATCAGAGTGAACAGGCAACCTACAAAATGGGAGAAAATTTTCGCAACCCACTCATCTGACAAAGGGCTAATATCCAGAATCTACAATGAACTCCAACAAATTTACAAGAAAAAAACAAACAACCCCATCAAAAAGTGGGCAAAGGATATGAACAGACACTTCTCAAAAGAAGACATTTATGCAGCCAAAAGACACATGAAAAAATGCTCATCATCACTGGCCATCAGAGAAATGCAAATCAAAACCACAATGAGATACCATCTCACACCAGTTAGAATGGTGATCATTAAAAAGTCAGGAAACAACAGGTGCTGGAGAGGATGTGGAGAAATAGGAACACTTTTACACTGTTGGTGGGACTGTAAACTAGTTCAACCATTGTGGAATCAGTGTGGCGATCCTTCAGGGATCTAGAACTAGAAATACCATTTGACCCAGCCATCCCATTACTGGGTATATACCCAAAGGAATATAAATCATATTGCTATAAAGACACATGCACACGTATGTTTATTGTGGCACTATTCACAATAGCAAAGACTTGGAACCAACCCAAATGTCCAACAATGACAGACTGGATTAAGAAAATGTGGCACATATACACCATGGAATACTATGCAGCCATAAAAAATGATGAGTTCATGTCCTTTGTAGGGACATGGATGAAATTGGAAATCATCATTCTCAGTAAACTATCGCAAGGACAAAAAACCAAACACCGCATGTTCTCACTCATAGATAGGAATTGAACAATAAGAACACATGGACACAGGAAGGGGAATATCACACTCTGGGGACTGTTGTGGAGTGGGGGGAGCGGGGAGGGATAGCATTAGGAGATATACCTAATGTAAATGATGATTTAATGGGTGCAGCACACCAACATGGCACATGTATACATATGTAACTAACCTGCACATTGTGCACATGTACCCTAAAACTTAAAGTATAATAAATAAATAAATAAATAAATAAATAAATAAAAATAAAATGAGAGTTCATTGGTTCATTCATAGAACAAATAGCTATCTAGTATCTACCTGTATCTCCAAAATGTGCTCAATGGTGAGGATACCACAGGAAACAAAACAGATGAAAGGAGATGAAAATGCAGGCCCTGCCTACCCTTTATGTGTTTGTAATGATCAGATGAGATGTTTCCATACATGTCGCCTGCTGCCTGGTGTCAGGAATTATCATCACATACAAAGAGTCAAACACTATTTGGACGTCAGCCTATTTTCTTTTTCTTTTATTTATTCATTTATTTTGAGACGGAGTCTTGCTCTGTGGCCCAGGCTGGAGTGCAGTGGCACAATCTTGGCTCACTGCAATCTCTGTCTCCCCAGTTCAAGCAATTCTCCTGCCTCAGCCTCCCGAGTAGCTGGGATTACAGGCGCCCGCCATTATGCCCAGCTAATTTTTGTATTTTCAGTAGAGACGAGGTTTCACCATGTTGGTCAGGCTGGTCTCAAACTCCTGACCTCAGGTGATCCACCCACCTTGGCCTCCCAAAGTGCTGGGGTTACAGGCGTGAGCCACCGCACCCAGCCCCTTCAGCCTATTTTCTAAATCCAAGTGTTCTGGTCCTAGGGCCTTTCCCCACTACTCCATCTCCCTATAATTCTGAAAGAGAAAGATTTAGGACAAATAGAAGGAAATCTTAATTTACACCATGGGAAGTCAACTTAAGGGACTCATTATCCCAAGTGGTGGTACAGTCTTAAGCTATAAATAGGTTTTTAAAAACAGGTTTAGCTAAACCCATAGACAGCAGTGACATGAAGAAAGCAGGTAGAGATAAACCCTCGGACCCACCTGCTTGTTGCCTACTCTCTAACCCGCTGCCCTTCTGGGGCATCTGGTGCGATATGAGGAGCACTGGACTGGGAGTCAGTAAGGCAGGGTTTGAATCCTACCTCTGCTGATGATCAAGCACATGACCTCAGACAGTCACCGCTCTTGGGAGTCAAGGTTCCTCATCCGTAACATGGGAATGCAGAGAGTATGTAATATCTCTGGTTGTTGTGACTGTAGTTTAAAAATGCACATAGGGCCAGGCAAGGTAGCTCACATCTGTAATCCCAGCACTTTGGGAGGCTGAGGTGGGTGGATCACCTGAGGTCAGGAGACTAGCATGACCAACACTGCAAAATCCCGTCTCTACTAAAAATACAAATTAGCCGGGCATGGTGGTGCATGCCTGTAATCCCAGCTACTTGAAGGCTGAGGCAGAAGAATCGCCTGAGCCTGAGAGGTGGAGGCTGCAGTGAGCCAAGACTGCACCACTGCACTCCAGCCTGGGCGACAGAATGAGACTCCATCTCAAAAAAGAAAAAGACCAGCCTGGGCAACATGGTGAAACCCCACTTCTACCAAAAAAATATACAAAAATTAGCCAGGTGTGGTGGTGTGCACCTGTAGTCCCAGCTGCTCGGGAGGCTGAAGTAGGAAGATCACTTGAGCTTGGGAGGACTGGTTGCAGTGAGCCAAGATCTGCCACTGCACCCCAGCCTGGGCAACAGAGCCAGATCCTGTCTCAAAATAAAAATAAAAATGCATACAAAACACTGATTGCAGCCCCAATACTTGGTAAGTGCTCAGTAAACATTCACCCAGCCCAGGTAATATGGGGAAAACCCATCTCTACAAAAAATACAAAACAATTTAGCTGGGTGTAATGGCACATACCTGTAGTCCCAGCTGCCTGGGAGGCTGAGGTGGGAGGATTGTTTAAGCCTGGTAGGCAGTGGTTGCAGCGACCCACGTTTGCACCACTGCATTCCAGCCTGGGTGACAGAGTGAGACCCTGTCTCAAAGAAAGAACAAAAAAGCCAAAAACAAACAAACAGTCTGCTAGTGGCCGGGCACAGTGGCTCACTCCTGTAATCCTAGCACTTTGGGAGGCCGAGGTGGGCGGATCACGAGGTCAGGAGTTCGAGACCAGCCTGACCAACATGGTGAAACCCCATCTCTACTAAAAATACAAAAAAATTAGCCGGTCATGGTGGCGCGTGCCTGTAATCCCAGCTACTTGGGAGGCTGAGGCAGGAGAATCGCTTGAACCCGGGAGGCGGAGGTTGCAGTGAGCCGAGTTCGCGCCACTGCACTCCAACCTGGGCGACAGAGCGATGCTCTGTCTCAAAAAAATAAATTAATTAATTAAAAACTGCTAGTGTGATTATTATCTACTGCAGGAGATCTGTCCTGGGCTCACAGCCCGTTCCATTACACCAGAAAATTTCTGTGATCTTGAGCAAGTCAATTCCCCTCTCTGGGCTTCAATTCCCTCATCTGTAAAATGGGAAAATAGTAACCACCCGGCCTGACTCAGGAGAAGACAAAGTATCACCTAAGAGTCAGGCATTATGATGAGAAATGGTACAACAATCTAAAAGTATGGAGTCTAGAGCCAGATTGCTTAGTTTTCTTTTTTCTTTAAATAAATGAAAAAATTTTTATTGAGTATTACTTTATACATGCAAATTAAAAGTGAATCTATATTAAGTTGACTTTTCTACAATAAAAACCTATGCAATGGGAATAATCAAAGCTGTCTACACAATACTAATGTGTTCAATAAATTACCCAGATGTTTTTCCACAAATATTTGGATTACCTGAATTAGCTGATTTTTCCACAAAAGTTAAATTTGAGCTCAATATGGTAGCAGCAGGATGCTACTTAAGTTTAGAAGAAAAACATAAGAATAAAAACCCTGAATAACATAGCCAAATCTTCCAAGAAATAAGTTCACCAAAAAAGTAGCATACACCTATTTGGTATCCAGAGGAGGAGACAAAACAAAACACAGGCACTTAATCAACATCCACTAAGTGATCATCACTAACATTCTATTATTACCAGAGCAACTGTCGATACGTGAGCTGTAGATTAGGACAGACTTACATAACTAAAAACAAACCAGTAATCAATAATATATGCAGAAATACTAACTTGAAGTCACATTTAAATACCATCAACAGTTTGGTGTATCTGATATAGACTGAATTCATTTCATCACTGCTATAAATTCCTTAAACGTGTTCTTTTCCTAATGTAACATTATCTTTAAAAAATGGTAAGATATTTCCCAATATGCATCAGTTCTTTCACTCACCCATTCAATAAATGTTGCAGCAAATTAAATAGAACCTATTAACTAGATCTAAAAACAATAGCTGAATAATTAACACAAAGAAGTACTTTTGAGTAAACTATTCAGATTAGACAGGCTAATGCTAACTAAGACTGCATTTTGTGCTACTGACATGCACTATATAGATCGTACACTACTAGATGGAAGGCTGGTCCATGTCCATCTATTTAAAGATTCTGTAACACCTATAATAGTATTTAATACAGCTCCCACATACAATATTCCTCTCACATAGACATAGTTATTTTTAGTGGGGATAAGGATATGACTTTAACGTGCTATGAGATTCTAGCTAAGTAAAATAAAAACAATATGGGCTTAGGTTTTCTTAGGTAATATTAGTCCAAGTTTTTAAACTGGGAAACAACCAACTTCCATATATCCAGGAGAAACAGCATGGGGGGAGGTGCCTTAGTTGATGTGCCTCATAAGTAAACTGTTAGTTGTCTATTAGTATTATGTTTTCAGCTTACTGTAACAACAAAAGAAAGGTGTCACACTACTTCTCAGATAATATGGGAATTACAATTACAGATAATATGGGATTACAATTACAATCCCATGGGATATCCTTTATTTATGAAAGCACAGTTCCAATGCAAAAGTCAAGCTTTATGGTTACATATTAGAATAGGTTCAGACCCAATATGACCATGTTTAGCACTAACCTTAACATGTTAAAGTTCTGATTCCTGAATGTTTTTCTCACTTAATATATTCTCTCCAATGACAAGCTGGTGTGTTTGGCTTCTTATGCTGAAAATATATGCCTGAATCCTATAACAAATTATTAACAATATCATGAATAGCTATTAAATAAGTGCCAGCACTAGATGGAACTTACTGGTCACCAACTCAGAACGATAAAACTACACACATATGCACACAAACAACCCCAAAGAAAGATACCTATCACTGTACATATGAATACTGTCCAGGATATCAGATCAATTTTCAAATCCAAGGTCTCTGCTGTTTTGTCTTACAGTGTTGAATATATGAATGCTTCTCTATTACACTGACTTGTATTACTTTCAAGAAATTATTAAGTGGATTCAAAATCTTACATTTTTATTCTAATTATAAAATCCATATTAATCCAGAAAACACAAACCACATGTAACTGAGGTAGGTTTTTCACCTTAAGAATACATTGCTTCTACCACAATTTAAAATTTTAAAAATTGAAGAAGAAAAAAAGACTACATTGCTCCATATACCTGCCTCTGATACTTAATTTTCTACGTTTGAAACTACTTGAACAAGTGTCAGAGTGCTAATCTACTATATTTAGTAAATCCCTTAGTACCTACAGATACATACCCAAAAGCCCTTCCCCCCTTCTCTAATGGTCACTGTTGTATAATAAAATTGCCAACAACTCTAGAAAGATGGAATAAAGATTACTATAGCAATCTTCAATTAATTCATTTCAGAAATCAAGGAAGCAAGTTATGTTCATTTTAAAGATGACAAACTTACTATTTTGAAAATGAGCTCATAAACACATTAGAACGTTGAATGTGCTTTATTATGCCACAAATTCCCAGGAGATTTAAGAAATAGTGTTTCTGAACAGAAATAATAATTTCACAAATACTATCACTTTATCGACAATAGACAAGTCTTTTAGGGTAGTGCACCTGTACTTAAAAACTACCTTCTAACAATCTCAACACCTTTTATAAATTTTCAGGGGAAACTGTAGCAGATCCTACTTTATTTTTCAATAGTTAGTGTAAAAGTCTGTATGTAAAATAAATACATATTTTAAGGAGATAGAAGAAGGACTGCACATGAAATGCTTTGCCTAAGTTGTAAGTCTCCTGTCTTTACACTATCATTATGTTAAAAAGGCCAAAAAAAATCACTGCTAGAAACATTCCCCCAGAAATTCTTAAACAGTTCAGTCTTTAAAAGTATTAATAATTTTTTTTTTTTTTGAGACAGAGTTTCATTCTTGTTGCCCAGGCTGGAGTGCAATGATGCGATCTCAGCTTACCGAAACCTCCGCCTCCTGGGTTTTCAAGCAATTCTCCTGCCTCAGCCTCCTGAGTAGCCAGGACTATAGGTATGTGCCACCACATCTGACTAATTTTGTATTTTTAGCAGAGACGGGGTTTCTCCATGTTGGTCAAGCTGGTCTCCAACTCCCGACCTCTGGTGATCCGCCCGCCTTGGCCTCCCAAAGTGCTGGGATTACAGGCGTGAGCCACTGCACCCAGCCTAACAGATTGCTTAGTTTTCAATCCTAGCTCCATCCTTCACTTAGGTAGATTCTTTTATTGTTCTGTGCCTCAGTTTCCTCATATGTAAAATGGAGATAATAATGACAACCACTTCGTAGGTTCATAGGGTGGTTGTGAGGATAAATAAGTGAATGTAAATAAATCACTTAGAATGGTGACCGGCACAGTGTAATTTAAGGTATTTCTTTTTTTGCTTTTGCTTTTGTTTTTGTTTTTGTTTTTTTGAGATGGAGTCTCCCTCTATCGCCCAGGCGGGAGTGCAGTGGCACTATCTCAACTCCCTGCAACCTCCACCTCCCGGGTTAAAGTGATTCTCCTGCCTCAGCCTCCCAAGTAGTTGGGATTACAGGCAATGTGCCACAATGCCTGGCTAATTTTTGTATTTTGTGGTAGACACCAGGTTGGTCAGACTGGTCTTGAACTCCTGACCTCAAGTGATCCTCCCGCCTTGGCCTCCCAAAGTGTTGGGATTACAGACGTGAGCTACTGCACCCGGCCTAAGTGTATGATTACCATGGAATGAGGCAGACCTGGTTCCATATATCAGCTCCATCCTCCTGGCTGCATGACCTTGGAAAAGTCTCTTCCCCTCTCTGAGCCTCAGCTGCCTCCTCTCTACAGTGGAAGATGATTTACTCCTGTTTCCTTAAGATACCATGACTCCTCAGCGGAGTCGCGTTTGGCAGTCCCACGGATCTGTGTCTTGCTTCAACAGTGTTTGGATGGAAGAGATCCTGGGACTTCCTCTCTTCCAGCCTCTCACCATCAATCTCCTCTCCACTTGCAACCTCAGGGACCATCTTCTTAGCCACCTTCTGCTTCTGGGTCCAGCCAACACCATCGTTTGTGGTTAGCTCCTTCTTACCAGCCCATGAGCTCCAGATTCGTCAGAATTATTCCACCGAGGTGGAGGCAGCCGTGAACCACCTGGTCAATTTGCAGCTGCAGGGCTCCTCATCTGCCTCTCTCTGGGCTTCTACGTACACTGCGATGATGTGGCTCTGGAGGGCGTGGGTCACTTCTTCCACAAATTGGCCGAGGAGAAGCACAAGGGTGCCTTAAAGATGCAAAACCAGTAAGCTGCACTCTCTTCCAGGACATCCAGAAACTGGCCCAAATTGAGTCAGATAAGACCCTGGACACGGCTGAACGTGGTGGCTCATGCCTGTAATCCCAGCACTTTGGGAAGCCAAGGCAGATGGATCAGTTGAGGTCAGGAGTTCAAGACCAGTCTGGTCAACGTGGTGAAATCGTATCTCTACTAAAAATTCAAAAAAATTAGCCAGGTGTGGTGGCTCACGCCTGTAGTCCCAGCTACTCAGAAGGCTAAGGTGGATCGCTTGAACCTGGGAGGCAGATGTTGCAGTGAGCTGAGATCACACCACTGCACTCCAGCCTGGGTGACAAAAATAAAAATAAATAAATAAATACATACATAAATACATAAACCCTGAATGCCACGGAAGCCGCTATGGCCCTGGAGAAAAATCTGAACCAGGCCCCTTTCGGATCTTCAAGCCCTGAGTTCTGCCCACGCAGACCTCCATCTCTGTGACTTCCTGGAGAGTCACTTCTTAGATGAGGAAGTGAAACTCATCAAGATGGGTGACCACTTGACCAACCTTCCCAGGGTGGCTGGCCCCCAGGCTGGCCTGGGTGAGGTTCTCTTGGAAAGGCTCACCCACCCTCAAGCATGACTGGGAGCCTTACGGGCCCCTCCCAAAGTATCAGGGCTTCTGCCTAAGCCTCTCCCTCCAGCCACTAGGCAGCTTTTTAATTACCCTGGAGCCTTCTTCCAAGCCTTGGACCAAATGGAAATAAAGCTCTGTGGAAGCAAATTAAACAAACAAACAAACAAACAAACAAAACAGAAAGCACACACACTGCCTGGCATCTTCCCTCCTCTTTCCCTCTTGGCTGTTCTACATTTTTCTCAATGGTCCACTTTAATGTCCTCTGACCCAGAGCCCCTTCACTGCTTCCATAAGTCTCTCTAAGCTGGGGCCATGGAGTTCAAGACCAGCCTGGGCAAAATAGCTAGTCCCCATCTCTATAAACAATTTTTTAAAAGATAAAACACATTTTAAAGAGAAAACAAAAAAATAAAGCTGAGACCAGAACTAGACTGCACACTCTGGAGGAACAAACCCTGGATTCACAGGCAGAATACAAGGATTTGCCTGCTTGTCTCTGTGATGGAAGGGTTCTGATATGTTGTTTCCAAGGAGCCGAGACCTTGGGCTGTTAGCTTTCCCTCTCTGGGCCTTGGGCTCGTCTTCGGTTTCATGATGAGGCTGTTTCATCTGTACCATGACATTCTGCGATCTTGTGATGCTGTGGCAAAGGCCAAGATTAGGGTTGAGTCTTTTTTTTTCTTTTTAATAGACAGGGTCTCACTCTCTCACCCAAGCCAGAGTGCAGTGGCGCACTCATAGTTCACTGCAGACTCTTACCTCCTAGGAGGCTTCAGTCTCAGTGGGGAACAGAATGAGGGTACTGTGGGGCTTTCGGAGTACCCCAACCTTGGAAGAGGTGACTTGGTCAGATGTAGGATGCACCCGACTACCCTACTGGCATGGGGGACAGATGCCTCTGTAGGGCTGAGGAATGGGGTCCACACGGGAAAACTGCCTGGAGATAGTAAAACCAACATGTCATCATGCCAGTGCTGACCTAGCTCTCCAGAGCTGCTCTGGGGCCTGGTCCTGCTGGTTGCCAGGGATAGGGGATGAGGGTCCTAACCTATCCAGAGGCCTCCTGTTCCATTCCCTCAACCCAAAAGGGAAACCTAGGAAAGAAAACTTTACCTAAGAAAAGGACCAGATAAATCCCCTCAAACACAAGTGCACACAAATAACAGCTCAAAGCACCCTTTGTCCTTTTTATTATTTTTATTTATTTATTTTTTGAAATGGAGTTTCTCTCTTGTCGCAATGGCGCAATCTCAGCAACCTCCGCCTCTGGGGTTCAAGCGATTCTCCTGCCTCAGCCTCTCGAGTAGCTGGGACTACAGGCGCGCGCCACCACACCCAGTGAAATTTTGTATTTTTAGTAGAGACAGAGTTTCACCATGTTGGCCAGGCTGGTCTCGAACTCCTGACCTCAAGTGATCCACGGGCCTCAGCCTCCCAAAGTGCTGGTATTACAGGTGTGACCCACCGAGCCCGGACCCTTTCTCCTTTTTAACAGGTCTTCTCCTTAGGAGTTTTTTGTTTGTTTGTTTGAGACAGAGTTGCCGCTGTTGTTCCCCAGGCTGGAAGGCAATGGCGTGATCTCAGCTCACCGCAACCTCCGCCTCCCGGGTTCAAGCGATCGTCCTGGCTCAGCCTCCTGAATAGCTGGGATTACGGCATGCGCCACCACGCCCAGCTAATTTTGTATTTTTCGTACAGATGGGGTTTCTCCATGTTGATCAGGCTGGTCTCTAACTCCCAACCTCAGGTGATCCGCCCGACTAAGCTTCCCAAAG
This sequence comes from Pongo pygmaeus, assembly GCF_028885625.2. Classification (NCBI taxonomy): domain Eukaryota; kingdom Metazoa; phylum Chordata; class Mammalia; order Primates; family Hominidae; genus Pongo; species Pongo pygmaeus. Next base: position 48,529,512 of record NC_072394.2, on the reverse strand, counting down.
TGCTGAGATTACAGGCGTGAGCCACCGCGCCCAGCCTGTTTAGGAGTTTTTTTGAGATTTTTTCCCCCAAAATTTGTATCATTCAATTAAGGAAAATAGCCTATGGAACTACAGAGACTTAGGGACAAAAACCAGAGCGCCTTACTCCCTCTTGTGCTCTTCCACTGCAAACTGCTAAAAAAGTCTTAAAACAGAAGGTGACATTTCCGGAGGAAGGACATACCTTAAGGGCAGCTGACTTTTAATTAAAATTTTTTTTCTTTCTCCACTTTTAAAGGATAGGTAGTTGACTTGTATTTATTTATTTTTTGAAACAGGATCTCGGTCTGTCGCGCAGGCTGAAGTGCAGTGGTGTGATCACGGTTCGCTGCAGCCTCAACCTCCCAGACTCAAGCGATCCTCCCACCTCAGCCTCCCGAGCAACTGGGATTATAGGCACGCGCCACCATGCCTGGCTAATTTTTTTTTTTTTTTTTTTTTTTTTTGTAGAGATGGGGGTCTCGATCTTTTGCCCAGGCTGGTTTGGAACTCCTGGGATCAAGCGATTCTCCCGCCTTGGCGTCCCAAAGTGTTGGAATTACAGGCGTGAGCCACAGCGCCCGGCCTCAGCTCTATTAATGTTAACAAATATGTATACAAACCTAAGGGACAAGCATTAACTTCTTTCCATTTCCCCGACCCCTGCCATCCGTACTTGGCTCCTGAGTCCCTTTATTGGATGTGATTTTGGACCAGCCCTTCCCATACCCAGACCTCAGTTTCCCTATCTGTACAATAATTATACATTCCCTTCCCAACAAAACACATCAAACCTAACGGGCAGAGCTCGACTGGGTTGCAGCAGCGCGCTAAGTAATAAGTAATGAGTCAGGTAAAATGACTGACAACAGGAATTCCTATTTGGCCAAGCCAGTCGCCCGCGGCCACACGCTCTTCCGGGCTGTTGTAGGAGGGGCGCGGCCAAGCCATCGGGAGCCACGCCCCCCACTGGGAGCCACGCCCCAAGAGAGCGGGGCCGGCATTCGCTGCGCCCAACCCTGCAGCCCAGGGAAGGGACCCAGAATGACGTCACAACCACTTCCTATGTAACACTCCGCCAAGAGGTAAAGTAGTCCCCAACCCATAGTGGGCCCAGTGCCAAATACTGGGCGACGTATAAAATCCCAGACTCTGTTCAGACCCGATTATGGTTCTGAGGCCTCGGAGCGACCTTCCGGAACACTGAAAATGTGTCTTTCCCGGGGCCAGCGGGGGAAGTAGTTCCGGCCTACAATAGGCCGATGGGTTCCTCCGCAGCAGAGGAAAGAGGATGGCGACCTCGTCGATGCCGGAGTCAGAGAGGAACGTGGCTACAAAAGCCTCGGGTGAGCTTCGGGTAGAGTCAGGCGGCCCCACCGTACCCTGCCGTGGAGTGAGGTCACACTGCGGGGATACCCGGAGGCAAGGTCCCAGGCCGGCGGGGCTGTCCGAACAGGGCCCCGGGGTCCCAGGCCCTTTAGTCGCTCTCGCACTTGCCTGAGCGGAAACCCGGCGCCACCACAAGATGGCGTCGGGCCTGGAGCACAGGCAGCGCCGGGGACAGCCCCAAGTCGCCAGGCCCCGAGACCGTCGCTGTCAGCCCCCTCCGCAGGGGAACCTGGCGGGGGGGGGGAGCGAACCACTGACCCAGGGGGCCAGAGGGCTGTACCACCGACCCTGCAACCCGGGGGGACGCGGGGGCCGAAGGGCTGAACCACTGAGCCCGGATGGGGCTCACAGAGCGGAACGCTCCACGAGAATCGTGGGGGCGAGGGAAAGGGTCAAGATTACCAGCCATTGACCACCCTCCCGGGAAGGGCCTTAGCCTGGGAAGCACAGCTTCTCCGTCAAGTTTTCCCCGAGCTCCCCTCGCAATACACCAGGAAGCTCCGCCCCGTCGGAGACTCAGTCTTCGCATCTGCAAAATGGGCGCAGGGGTGCAAATGAGTGGGCCGTGGTTGCTGGGGCTGGGGAGATGGCCCACTTGTTCCAGCCACGGTCACCTCTCTTCGCAGAGTGAAGTCCCCAGACCCTACGCCCCGCTGTCAGGCAGCCCGCCGATCCGATGGAGGAGAACGAAGTGGAGAGCAGCAGCGACGCGGCTCCTGGGCCTGGCCGGCCCGAGGAGCCCTCTGAGAGCGGCCTGGGTGTGGGCACCTCAGAAGCCGTGTCCGCCGACAGCAGCGACGCCGCGGCCGCCCCGGGGCGGGCAGAGGCCGATGACTCTGGCGTGGGGCAAAGCTCGGACCGCGGCAGCCGCTCTCAGGTATGGACCGGGCTGGACGGCGTGGGTGGAGGCAAGGACCGCGAGCAATAGTGCCTGACAGCCAAGAGGAAACAGTCAGCAAGGCTTGTTTGTAGCTAATACTTGGTGTTTCTGGTTTACTGTGAGCCAGGCACCAAGCCAAGCCCCTAAAATGGATTTTCTCATTTAAGCTTCATACCTTGTAAGACACATACCATTTTTTCCCACATCTTATAGAAAAGGATGCCGAGGTACAGAGTGCAGACAGAGTCAGGATTCAAATCTAGGCTGTGGTCTTAGCTACGATACTACCCACAGTCCTCACACTTTGAGAGGCAGATGTCTAGGCCAGGAGTGGTAGCTCATCGCCTGTAATCCCAGCACTTTGGAAGGCTGAGGTGGGAGGATCACTTCAGCCCAGGAGTTGGAGACCAGCTTGGGCAACATAGCGAAACCTCATCTCTACAAAAAAAAAAAAAAAAAAAAAAAAAAAAAAAAAAAAAAAAGGCAGGTGTCCTGGGTTAAGACTGGGTCCTGCCTCCAGTTTACTGGGAGACCTCTTTGAGCCTCAGTATGCCGGCTAAAGTAAAGCAGAAATACTTGCTTTCAAGGGTGCTTGATTGTGAGCTCCCGCCAGACATCCTCTTGCAAACATTTTGTAAACCATCTCCTCCCGGCTGTACCACTTCCTAGCCGTGTGATCTTGAGCAAGCTACCCAACATCTAGCTCTGTTTCCTCATCTGTAAAGTGGGAATGGTAAATATACCTGCCTCATAGAGTTTTTGTGAGGATGAAATGAATTAACATATGCAAAGCTTAATAATTAAAACAGTGCTCAGCACATTGTAAGCACTCAATAAGTATTAGCCATTCTTATATGCAAGATAATGATCATATTCAGGATATCACGTGGTAGAAGTACACAGCAGTGGTCATCACTTTGGGGTCCTGGGGTTTCATTAGTTCAGCAGAGATGGGGGCCTACCATGTGCTCAGAATGTGCTGGGCCCTGGAGATACAGCAGGGGAAAAGACAAGTTTGGTCCAGGCCCTTGTGGAGGGCACAGTCTGGCATGGAGGCTGTTAAAAGGCACAGTGAACCCCACGGTGGTGTGGTGCTGGGGACACAGGCAAGCTGCAGCACTGAGGATGAAGAAGTCCTGACTTGGCCTCAAAGTCAGCATTGACTTCCTAGAAGAGGTACCAGCTAAATGGTGGTGAGAAGGCTGGGTAAGATTTAGCCATAGGGTGATGCTGGGAAGAGTTTCAGGCAGAGGGAACGATTTATGCAAAAGCCCAATGAAAATAGCTCCCCCTGGCTGTGGCTTAGGAGTCCCTTCCCTTATTTTGGGGTATCCCCTGATAAGATCCAGGGATCCTGTGACTTTTTCCTGGGGGACTCTGTGACTGGAGGGCCTCTCTCACTGGTCCTCCGTGGGGCTGAGGGCATGAGTGGCTGCACTGACCGTGTCCTTGGGCCTGAGAGCTCTGTCTAGCAAGTGGGAGCTGGCAGGGTGCCCTGCCCCATACCCAGCTGCTAAACTTCTTCCCTCCCTGTTTCATGCCCCTCAGGAGGAGGTATCCGAGAGCAGCTCGAGCGCAGACCCCCTGCCTAATGGCTACCTCCCTGATTCATCGTCTGTGTCCCATGGGCCAGTGGCAGGGGTGACAGGTGGTCCCCCAGCACTTGTGCACTCTAGTGCACTCCCAGACCCCAACATGCTGGTGTCCGACTGCACAGCTTCCTCCTCGGACCTGGGCTCGGCCATCGACAAGATCATCGAGTCCACCATCGGGCCCGACCTCATCCAGAGTGAGTCAGGCAGAGGAGCCCCACAGGGGTTTCCCTGCAGTGTCCGGCAGCCAGCTGTGCCCACCCTAGCTGCATGAACTCAGGCAGATTACTTTCCCATTCGGAATGTGCAGAGTGGGAACAGTCACCCCTGTCTCATGGTGGTAAATGAAGATTTAATGAGACAACACGGTAAAGTTCTCAGCATAGTGCCTGGCATATGACAGACTCTCAATAAATAATATAAAGTGTTATTGCTTACCTTGTGCCTGGGACTCTTCTAAACTTTACATACAGTAGCTCATTTAATCCTCCCAGTAACCCCAGAAGGTAGAGGATGTTATGTTCACAGTCCAGATGAAAAATATGAGGCACCAAGGACATACGAAACTTACCCACTGTCACCAGCAAGCAGTGTGGGTGTCGGGCCATGAGCTCAGACAGTCTGACTCCAGAGCTGTGTCACCCAGGCTGGAGTGCAATGGTGCAATCATAGTGCACTGTAACCTCAGACTCTTGGGCTCAAGGGATTCTCTGCCTCAGCCTCCAGGGTAGCTGGGATTACAGGTGCACACCACCTTTTTGCTGGGTTGGCCAGGCTATTCTTGAACTCATGGGTTCAAGCAGTTCTGCCTCATCCTCCCAAAGTATTGGGATTACAGGCATGAGCTGTGACACATGGTGCTGTACCCACTTTTTGTTAATGATATTTATAGAGGCTATAGCACCTCAGAAAGCCCTGGAATAGTCTGGGAAGCCAACCCTAAGAAAGTGGTGCAGGAGCTGGTCCTTCACTTAGAGAAGTTTGGACAGGAAGGAGGACTTTCCAGGTTTGGTGGTCAAAGCCTGGGCAGCTGGTGTAGCTGTGGCATCTTGTGTAAGTGTGGGCCAGCTGGTGAGTCAGCATGTCACACTAGACCTCCAGACAGCCCTGCCAAGGGAGTCAACTGAGGCTCAGGGGTGACACAGCTGGTTTGCAGTCACACATAAGAGCCAGAATGAGTGTGGACCAGCCCTGCTCACAGGCCAAAGTGGGGCCCATGGGGGTGGGCCTGTTGCTGGGAACCCCTCCCCAGGAGGTGTGACCCTTCCCCATCTCTGCCCAGGCTGCATCACTGTGACCAGTGCCGAGGATGGCGGGGCCGAGACCACACGGTACCTGATCCTGCAGGGCCCAGATGATGGTAAGACCCCAGGCGCCAGAATCAGGGAGGCCTGCAGTGGGCAGGGGGATAGGTGAGGACAGACTCTGCTGCGGATTCCCTCTGTGGCCCTGGCAGGGTATCCACTGCTCTGGGTCTCAGTATTTCCACTGACAGGGTGGCCTCTGGTGGGGAATTTGGTTCTGCACTCCCTGGGCCTGCCTGGGAGGGGTAGCTATAGCTCATGGCCAGTGCTGCCCTCCATTTAACCGCCCTCCAATTGCCTCACCCATCCCCAGGAGCCCCGATGACATCACCAATGTCCAGTTCCACCTTGGCCCACAGCCTAGCAGCCATTGAGGCCCTGGCAGATGGCCCCACATCCACATCCACATGCCTGGAGCCACCTGAGGAGGAGGCACAGGGTCGGCCCAGCTCCCCAGTGCAGCTGCCCCCAGCCTCTGGTGCCGAAGAACCAGACCTGCAGAGCCTGGAGGCCATGATGGAGGTGGTGGTGGTGCAGCAGTTCAAGTGCAAGATGTGCCAGTACCGGAGCAGCACCAAGGCCACACTGCTGCGCCACATGCGGGAGCGCCACTTCCGTCCAGGTGCGTCAGTAGCAGCCTGCCTGCTGGGACTGCATGGGTAGGGGTGGGGTGCTGGGAGCCAGACATGGCAAACTTGTCTTACCCTCCCCCCACCTCCAGTAGCAGCAGCCGCAGCAGCAGCTGGTAAAAAAGGACGTCTACGGAAGTGGAGCACCTCCACCAAGACCCAAGAGGAAGAAGGACAAGAGGAGGAGGACGATGACGACATTGTAGACGCTGGAGCCATTGATGACCTGGAGGGTAGGCCATCATGGTTTCTAGGCCTGCCATCTCTACGCCCATCTAGACATACTCACTGAGCTTTCACTTGGAGGGCCAGTAAAGAGGAATTGGCACAGACACATCCACAGGTCCCTCCAGTATAAGACAGAGGAGGTTGTGCTCTGGCACCAGGACCTTTGTATGCAGTTGTGCAGGCTGCACACTGGAAAAGAGCACAGGGGGCCCTGTTCACATTTGCCCCACAGAAATAGAATACAAGTAAAGGTGCGAGAGGAGGTCCTCGCCCTGTTGCTCAGACTGGAGTGTAGCTTCATGATCGTTGCTCACTGTTACCTTGAATTCCTGAGTTCAAGCCATCTTCCCATCTCAGCCTCCCGAGTAGCTAGGGCTATAGGTGCCTGCCAGCATGCCTGGCTAATTTTTTAATTTTTGTAGAAACGGGGTCTCCCAGCCTGGACAACATGGCGAAACCCCATCTCTATGAAAAATACAAAAATTAGCCTGTTGTGGTATGTGTCTGTAGTCTCAGCTACTTGGGAGGATCACTTGAACCCAGAAGGTCAAGGCTGCAGTGAACTGTAATTGTGCCACTGCACTCCAGCCTGGATGACAGAGCGAGACCCTGTCTCAAAAAAAAAAAAAAAAAAAAAAACCGAAATGCCAGGCGTGGTGGCTCACATCTGTAATCCCAGCACTTCGGGAGGCTGAGGCGGGTGGATCACTTGAGGTCAGGAGTTCGAGACCAGCCTAGCCAACATGGTGAAACCCCATCTCTACTAAAAATACAAAAAATTAGCTAGGCATGGTAGTGGACACCTGTAATCCCAGCTACTTGGGAGGCCGAGGCAGGAGAATCGCTTGAACCTGGGAGGTAGAGGTTGCAGTGAGTCGAGATCGCGCCACTGTACTCCAGCCTGGGTAACAGAGCAAGACTCTGTCTCGGAAAAAAAAAAAAAGAAAAAAGAAAGAAAAAGAAACAGAGTCTTGCTGAGTTGCCCAGGCTGGTCTCAAGCTCCTGTTCTCAAACAATCCTCCCACCTCAGCCTTCCAAAGCACTGGGATTACAGGTGTGAGCTGCTGTGCCTGGCCCTAAAATAGTTCAGTATGCAGTCATTATAACAATTACTGGTGAGTTTTGGCCAGGCACAATGGCTCACGCAGGTAATCGCAGCACTTTGGGAGGCTGAGGCGGACGGATCATGAGGTCAGGAGATCGAGACCATCCTGGCTAACACGGTGAAACCCAGTCTCTACTAAAAAAAAAAAAAAAAAATTATTGGTGAGTTTTTTAATACCAATTTTTTGAAATTCATTATTTTACACTTAATCATATCTCAGTTTGGACTAGGCATATTTCAAGGGCTCAATAGCTACATATGGCTGGTGGCAGCTGTTTTGGATAGGGCAGCCGTAGAGTTTGTGGACTTCAATGTTTATTTAAACTTTTTTCTAACTGGCTGTACAGTGTCTGGAGGAAGGGGTGCCTTTTCCCTATTCACATGAAGGTGCTTTATGAGCTAGTGGTAGGTGCCAGCAAGGGTAGAGTAAGAACTTCAGGGGCTCAGGGCAGGAACGCCAAGTCAGCCAGAGGAGACCAGGAGGGCTTACTGGAGGAGGCATCGCTGTGGGCTCGGAGGAGGAGTATGCAGGGGTGGGGAAGTGAGCTGGGCCAGGGGTCAGGGCTGAAAGGGCAGGTCCCGCCACTCACTGTTCACCAACTTTACTGTCCCCCACAGAGGATAGTGACTATAATCCAGCTGAGGATGAGCCCCGAGGCCGGCAGCTTCGGCTCCAGCGCCCCACCCCCAGTACCCCAAGGCCCCGAAGGAGACCTGGCCGGCCCCGGAAACTGCCCCGCCTGGAGATCTCAGACCTCCCAGATGGTGAGGCTTGGTCTTGGGAGGGGCTCGTGTGGGTGGGTCAGGAGTGTCCTCACTCCCTGCTTGTCTCTGTGGATTTCTGGGGACTGCCTGCAGGGCAGCTGTCTCAAACTGGGTCACCTGCAGGCCTCCTGGGAAAGGGGAAAGCCCTCAAAGACTCAAGCTCAAGAAACCCTGACTCAGGATACTCTCTCAGCTTTATGGAAATGCCTTTCACTACAATTTGTCATAGCAAAAGAGAAATTTGGGACTTTATCACTGAATGCGTAAGATAAGTTTTAAATATTACTGAAATGAGAAGAGAGGAATAAGTCTGAGGCCTGGGACTATCAGAGGAGCCCTGGTTCAGAGTATTACTGGCTGGGGACAGGAAGGACCCAGCCATGGTGTGAGCACCAGCTCTGCCGCCTGCAGTCTGTGTGACTTGGAGCTTAAATCTCCAGTCCCTTTATGCATGGAGGTTATAGCAGCATGCCTTTTAGGATTGCTTAAGGGTTAAATACACACAAAAGAGTACAGTGGCAGCTGTTTATGGTTGGAGAGTTGTATTATTATTATTATTATTATTATTATTATTACTGTCATTATTATTTTGAGACAGAGTTTCACTCTTGCCCAGGCTGGAGTGCAGTGTCATGATCTCGGCTCACTGCAACCCCCGCCTCCCAGGTTCAAGCAATTCTCGTGCCTCAGCCTCCTGAGTAGCTGGGATTACAGGCGCCCACCACCACACTGGCTAATTTTTTAGTAGAGACAGGGTTTCACCATGTTGGCCAGGCTGGTCTAAAACTCCTGACCTCAGGTGATCCGCCCACCTCAGCCTCCCAAAGTGCTGGGATTACAGGTGTGAGCCACCGCACCTGGCCTATTGTATTCTTTAGTCTCTATTTCAAAAAGGCCTTTTTACCAAGGCACATATGTATGGAAAGTTACACATATTTTGCCCGGGTCAATGAGTTTTCACAAGGTGCACACACCTGTGTAACCAAGCACCTGTATAACCCAGTCAAGAAACAGAACAATTACCTGCATTGTCTGTATGGTTAATTTTTCTAGTACATATTTACTATTTAAATACTGTCAGTGTTTTTGAAGAGGTAACAGATTTAGATCGTCCAAATGGTTTGCAAGCATGGAAGTCACATCTTCTCCCTCCTTCCCTCCCATCAGCCCTCCAGCTGCCTGACCTCCCTGGGGAATGCCAGTGTTAAAGCACTGCTATTGCTTCCCGAGCCTTAGGTCGTTCTGTGAAGTCACCAAAGCCGCCATTCTGGCCTCCCTTGGATAAATGGGGCAAATAAGACTCCGGGAGAGGAATGGCTTTGTCTGTGGATACACAGCATGTCAGTGACAGAGCCGTGCCTGGAACCCAGGTCTCCTGACTGGGAGGTCCTAGCTCTCGCCATTGCTCTAATCCATGCCAGGTCCTACTGTGCTGACAGAATGTCAGCTGTTGGGTGGGTAGTATCCACGCTGCCCTCTAACCACAGGCTGTCTGTGTCATGCGACTCAATGCACCCATCAGTGGTCTGTGATGAGTGGGTGGGAGGATATTTTGGCTGGCCTCTGGTCCACTTGTCTACGTCTGTCCTGGTGTGTCAGTGGCTGGCTTATGACCTGGCATGTCCATGGCAGGTGTGGAAGGAGAGCCTCTAGTGAGTTCCCAGAGTGGACAGAGCCCTCCAGAGCCACAGGATCCCGAGGCTCCCAGCTCCTCAGGCCCAGGACACCTGGTGGCCATGGGCAAGGCGAGCAGGACGCCTGTGGAAGCTGGTGTGAGCCAGTCAGATGCAGAGAACGCAGCCCCCTCCTGCCTGGATGAGCATGACACTCCGCCCCGGCGCCGAGGTCGACCTTCCAGGCGCTTCCTAGGCAAGAAATACCGCAAGTATGTGGAGCAGAGGTGAGGGCGGGGCAGGCATGTGGTTAAGCCACCAACCCCACCAGACCTTTCCCCCACACTCTCATCCCGCAGGTACTATTACAAGTCGCCCAAACCGCTTTTGAGGCCCTTCCTGTGCCGCATCTGTGGTTCTCGCTTTCTGTCCCACGAGGACCTGCGCTTCCACGTCAACTCCCATGAGGCTGGCGATCCCCAGCTCTTCAAGTGCCTGCAGTGCAGCTATCGTTCCCGCCGCTGGTCCTCGCTCAAGGTGCGGGAGCCAAAGAGGCTTGGGGCTCATGGGAGGGTGAAGAAGGCAAGCAGAGGCCAGCTGGTGCCGCTGAGGGAGAATGGAGTCACAGCGCATTCGGGGTCATGCTCTCCTGCTGCTCTTCAGGATGCGTGTCTGGCTCACTGGCGCACCGAAGAACGCTTAGCTCCTCAGAGCCTGCGGGAACGTGGGGAGGGGCTGGGAAGGGCTGCCACAGGCAGTTTTGCAGGCGGCACAGTGCACAGCGGCAGCATATCTTCACCACCACAGATGCCGTAAAACTGTTTTCGTCTGATTCCATGTGTTAGAAAGATTTCCAGCAGATGGCAGTCATGTGTCTCAAGAAAAGGGTTCCTTTTAGGCCAGGTGCAGTGGCTCGCTCCTGTAATCCCAGCACTTCGCGAAGCTGAGGCAGGTGGATCACCTGAGGTCAGGAGTTTGAGACCAGCCTGGCCAACGTGGAGAAACCCCGTCTCTACTAAAAATACAAAATTAACTGGGCATGGTGGTGCATGCCTGTAATCCCACCTACTCGGGATGCTGAGGCAGGAGAATCGCTTGAACCCGGGAGGCGGAGGTTGCAGTGAGCCGAGATCGCACAACTGCACTCCAGCCTGGGCAACAAGAGCGAAACTCCGTCTCAAAAAAAAAAAAAAAGGTTCCTTTTTCTCCTTAACCCAAGCTACCATGTGGCGTGCAGCAGCCCTGAGCCTTTTATGCAGTAACTGGATAATTAAATCCTTATTGCAGCCCAATGAGGTCGTAGGTGTCCATAGTCCCATTCTACTGACCCCCAGGAAACTGTGGCTCGGCCTGGCCAATGTGCAAGTTGGCAGCTGTGGGAGAGGGTACTTTCAGGCATGGTGGTCAGAGTGAGCCCCTGTGCTCTGTGCACGCTGTGCTGTGGGCTGTTCTCTGGGTTCTGCAGAGAAGATGTCCCGTGACGCAGTGGAAGAGGTTGGAGGCTGTGGCACCATGCTGCCTGGCTTCAGCTCCAAGCTCTGCCATCGCAAGGTCCCTCCACCCTGAGACTCAGGTTCCTCCTTTGTCAAGTTGTGAGCCAGCACAGAGCCTGGCACAGAGTGGGTGCTCTCGCTGGGGACAGTCCCCGGGCCTTCCTAGGTTTTGACCCTTGCATCGGGGTGTATTGTCCACACGCCTGTGTTCTGTGAGCTGCTCCCATAGCAACCCTAAGGCTGTGGCCACAGGCATGGTGGGGACGGGGATGGGAGAGGAGGCCAAGCCCCAGCCCACCATCCTTTTGTCTGTCTCCCAGGAGCACATGTTCAACCACGTGGGCAGCAAACCCTACAAGTGTGACGAGTGCAGCTACACCAGTGTCTACCGGAAGGACGTCATTCGGCACGCCGCTGTGCACAGCCGGGACCGGTCAGTGTGGGGGTGGGAGGGACCTGGGCAAGAGAGGCCAGGTTGGGTGGGGAAGTGGAGGCCCGGGATAACCATGGTTCCCACTTACCGCGCTCCTGCTCTGAGCCAGCCCCATGTGCTGCACACTATAGGCGTGAGCAGAAAGGCAGTTCACCCCAGTTTATTTGGCTTAGAACAGGACAGTACCAGGACCTTGAGGTCCCCACCTCAGCCTCTTACCTCTTGTGAGCTTTAGTTTCTCATCAAACGGGGACAATTGTTGAGGGGATTGAAGGAAATTGTGTACCTAAAGGAGTTCAGTAAATGATCCAAGATCTTCCGGACTCCAGATTCTACTCATCTCTCACAGGGCTGAGAGTGCACCTGAGACAGAGAAACACAAGTTCTTACGCGCCTAATGATTGCTCACAGGATTATAATTCAATCCTGAGCTTCAGGAAGGAGTTCGCTTCATGAGAGGTGGTGTGTGAGCAGAGGTTGGAGACAGATCCCCTGGGACAGTAGCTCCAGCTGTGTGTGTGGAAAAGCCAGCCCAAGATGCTTTAAGGTTTTTTTTTTTTAAATGAAAAAAAAAAAAAAAAAAAAGGTTCTGTGGCTAAGTAAGATTAGTGTAGGTTCACCAGCTTGCAGAGCTGTTCAACACCTCTTTCCTGCAGGATTTCTTAGAGCTTTTATTGACTGATTGACAGAGTCTCACTCTGTCACCCAGTCTGGAATAGAGTGGCACAATTACAGCTCACTGCAGCCTCAACCTCCCAGGCTTAAGCGATCTTCCTGCTTCAGCCTTCCGAGTAGCTGGGACTACAGGTGCTAACCACCACACTTGGCTAACTTTTTATTATTTACTAATTTTTTTTGTAGAGATAATGTCTTGCTATGTTGCCCAGGGTGGTCTCAAACTCCGGGCCTCAACTGATCCTTAGAGCTTTTAATATGCAAATAACATTTTGTGATTGATAGAAAGAATGTACCATTTCACAAATATATTTGAGTGCAGAATATGTTATTTACAGCGTGCCCCTTAGCATTTTCCCCAGTGAACTCCAGCTGGGGAAGCACTATTCTAAGAGAAAGGGGCCTTGGCAGGGAGTAGGCTCAGAGCTGAGGCTGGGTCTGTTCAGTGTGAGAGGGTCTAGAGTGGGCTTGGGGAAGCTCTGGTCTAACTCCTCGGCCTTTTCCCCACAGGAAGAAGAGGCCAGATCCGGTGAGTCTGGGGTGCTGGCCTGGGAAGAGAGCCTGCCCAGGGGTTGTTTATGGGGGTGGGGACAAGAGGGGAGGTTTTATCCTCCCTCCTCCACTTCTTTCTCCATCTGGCCCCTTCTTATGCCTTCCTAGACTCCAAAGCTGAGCTCTTTCCCCTGCCCTGTGTGTGGCCGTGTGTACCCCATGCAGAAAAGACTCACGCAGCACATGAAGACGCACAGCACTGAGAAGCCCCACATGTGTGACAAGGTGGGTGGGAGCCAGGGTTGGGGCTGAGAGGAGGGCCTTCCCTGGGTAATGGAGGGTGATCGCCGTCTCACTGCTTTCCACCCCTCACAGTGTGGAAAGTCCTTTAAGAAGCGCTACACCTTCAAAATGCACCTGCTCACGCACATCCAGGCTGTTGCCAACCGCAGGTACATCCCCTTGGAGGCCCCTGGGGACGGGAGCAGTCCCCAGCTCATCACTGAGCTTCCCTCCCTCTAACCGCCTCCAGGTTCAAGTGTGAGTTCTGTGAGTTCGTTTGTGAAGACAAGAAGGCACTGCTGAACCACCAGTTGTCCCACGTCAGTGACAAGCCCTTCAAATGCAGCTTTTGTCCCTATCGCACCTTCCGAGAGGACTTCCTGCTGTCCCATGTGGCTGTCAAGCATACAGGTCAGGCTGGACACACCCCAGCCCCACTCACCAGCCCTCAGTTCCCTGTACCCCCGATCAGAGGCTTAGCTCCCATCCTCTTCCTTCCCCCTCGGTAGCCCCAGCCACAGAACAGCCCAAGTCCTTCAAGTGTAAAGAGAATTTCCCATGGGCGTATTCACCCTAACCTGAGCCTGGGTTCCTGCTTGGCTGGTTGTTCTCTGGATGGCTCTGGGCCGGTCACTTGCCCTCTCCGAGCCTTCCATATTTATGAAATGGGGGAATCAGAAGTGCCTGCCATATGGCTATGATGAAAGTAAGTTCCATTTATTCCTTGAGCCCTGTGTGTGCTGGCGCTGGGGCTGGAGAGGAGGCTCTTCCAGACCCTGCCTTGCCAGATGAAGCTGCAGAAGCAACGCCATTGGCTTGGCCCACAGAAGCTGCACTGCAAACATTGTTTCTTTGGTGCCTAGCTCCATGGTCAGCACACTAGGGGCGATTAGAGAAAAGGAGCCAGGGGTTCCCTTAGCCAGAGTCCTGTGATGACCCACAGGAGCTTGTAGTCACATGACCTTGCAAATAGGCACGCACAGGAAGGCTCTTGAGTGCAGCGGGCAGCCCTGATTCATTTCTGTCCTGGGCCACCAGAATGGACAGTGGCATATGTTTGCCTACATACGGGAATGAATCGCTGGAAGTGAGTCAGTTGGAGAGATCCTTAGGGTCAAGAAAGGATTCCTGGAGGGGGTAGGCTAGGGATGGGCAGACTTAAGCATGCCCCAACATGTGCCTCCAGGGGCCAAGCCCTTCGCCTGTGAGTACTGCCACTTCAGCACACGGCACAAGAAGAACCTACGCCTGCACGTACGGTGCCGACACGCAAGCAGCTTCGAGGAATGGGGGAGGCGCCACCCTGAGGAGCCCCCCTCCCGCCGTCGCCCCTTCTTCTCTCTGCAGCAGATTGAGGAGCTGAAGCAGCAGCACAGTGCGGCCCCTGGACCACCTCCCAGCTCCCCAGGACCTCCTGAGGTAAGGTCGGGGCGTGGGTCAGGATGACAGAGTGAGGCCGCTTCTCCCAGCCCCAGCATCATTTGCACATTGAGGTGCAACAAAATCATCCCTGCCTCTTGAGACTGTGGTAAAAACTCACTGAGTCACACGTATGCCAGCCCTAAGCTTAGAGTAAGGGTGGCTTTCTAGTGCTGGTAATACAGAATGGAAACACCAGTAACTTAACTGTGATCATAGTTTTTATTCTCTCTTATACAAGAATTCCACAGGTCGGCAGTCTAGGGCTGGTGTGGTGATTATACAGTCATAAGGGAATAAGTTCTCAGTATCTTTGCATAATCATCTTAGGCATATGACTTTCATCTTTGTAGTTGCCTCATGGTCCAGTATAGCTGCAGGAGCACCAGCCTTCTCAGCCACATCCCAGGCAGGAAGCAGGAGGAAGGGATGGGGGAGAGGCAAAAAGGATACCTACCATCTATCCATCATTCCTCATGAACTGCACCTGAAGATCGTTGCTTAGTCATGTGGCCACACTTTACCTAGCTGCAAGGGAGGCTGAGAAATGTCTTGGAGCTGGGTACATTGCCACCCTGGTGAAAATCAGAGTTCTGTTAGCAAGAAGGAAGAGGAGGATGGACTCAGGATAGGTAGCTAGCAGTCTCTGCCACGTGAGCTGACACAGTATCCCTGGAAAGATGGACCACATGACATGCTGGTAGATCACAGGCCCTGGAATCACACAGTCATGGGTTCAAGCCCTCACCCTACTATGTATTAGGAGTGGGATTCTTGGCCAGCCACTTCACCTCTCTGAGCCTTAGTGGGTTCATCTGTAGCACTGAGCTGGTATATTTCGAAAACTGGTTATGGGCTGGGTGTGGTGGCCCATGACTGTAATCCCAGCACTTTGGGAGGCCGAGGTGGGTGGATCACTTGAAGTCAGGAGTTTGAAACCAGCTGACCAACATGGAGAAACCCCGTCTCTACTAAAAATATAAAAATTAGCTGGGCATGGTGGCGGCCACTTGTAATCCCAGCTATTCAGGAGGCTGAGACGCAAGAATCACTTGAACCCAGGAGCAGAGGTTGTAGTGAGCCCAGATTGAGCCATTGTACTCCAGCCTGCATGACAGAGAGACTCCATCTCAAAAAAAAAAAAAAAAGAAAAGTGGTTATGAAGATGAAACAAGCCAACAGATGTAAAATGTCTGGCAGATCAGAGGCGCTTGGCAAATGGCACTTGAATCTGGGCGGGCCCCTCTCAGGCGTGGCCATATCTCCACCCCATAGATACCCCCAGAGGCGACACCTTTCCAGTCATCTGAGGCTCCTTCACTGCTCTGTCCTGACACCCTGGGTGGCGCCACCATCATCTACCAGCAAGGTGAGCTCTGTGGGAAGATAGGCGCTCATGGAGGGTAGGAGCTCTGAGTGGGGCAGGGGCAGGTCGTGCTGGTGGGGGCTGGAAGATGGGGAGGGGGTGGTATTGGGTGCCAGTTTTCTAGCACTTTGTCAAGCTTAGTCCCACCCTACCCAGGAGCTGAGGAGTCGACAGCAATGGCCACGCAGACAGCCTTGGATCTTCTGCTGAACATGAGTGCTCAGCGGGAACTGGGGGGCACAGCCCTGCAGGTGAGCTGCCTGGGAATCTGCTCCCCTTCCCAGCTACCGCAGGTACCCAGCCCTGCACTGGACACTGGGACTAGAGGAAAACAGTGTATCAGAGCTTTTCCGCCCTTGGGAGCTCCCAGGTAGTGGAGGAGACAGATCCGCTGAAGTCTGGTGGGCAAACACAGAGAGGAACAGGCTTTGCCACGGAGGCCGCAGGGGTATCCCGTCCATTCTCCAGAATCACTGGTGACCTCTGCCAGGTGGAGCAGTACACACTGCCCCTGCAGCATCTGGGGCCCTGTTCTTGTTTTGTCTTCCTCCCACCTCTGCAACCACCATGTGCCTGTGGGTGCCCCCACAGGGGTCTGAACTAGCTTTTCCATCCACAAGAGCGCCCTCATTCCGGGACACCTACAGCCTGCAGACCCTAGGGCTTCCTCTAGATCAGACCACTCTCTCATGTTCCAGGGGTCTTGGTTCATGCACCTCCCCAAAGTTAACACCTTTGCCCCTCCCTGCCCTCCCCCTTCACATCTGGCCTGGTCTCCAAGGCAGAGGGAAGTTTATTAGCCCCTCCTGTTTCCCAGCCTCATGAGAAGATGGAGAGTGTGTTTTTAAGATGATGAATTCCAGAAATCATAATAATTTAGTTCATGGCAGTTAGGGGTGTATAGAAGTTTTACATTTTTAGATAGGAAAATTTATCAGTCTTTTATAGTTTTCCCTTTGGTATCATCCCTAGAAAGACTCCCCCAACTTGTATCCCAAGGTTATATAAACATTCATTTATATTTTTTTCTTAGGGTTTTATTTTTTACACTTAAATCTTACTCCACCTGGAATTTATTTCTGGTGTATGCAGAAAGGTAGGGATCGATTTTTTTTTCCCAGAAGTCATCCGATGTGGTATCTTCCCCTGTGGTTTGAAGTGTCCTTCTTCTCATATACTAGATTCCCAAATATGTAGGAATCTGTTTCTAGACTTGAGTTCTGTTCTATTGATTTGTCTTCTGTTCCCATGCCAATCTCACGTGGTAGAGTTTTTCTGCTTACAAAAGCACATGCTTGTAAAAGAAACAAAATGGGCCTGGCGCGGTGGCTTACGCCTGTAATCCCAGCACTTTGGGACGCCAAGGTGGCTGGATCACCTGAGGTCAGGAGTTTGAGACCAGCCTGACCAACATGGAGAAACCCCATCGCTACTAAAAATACAAAATTAGCTGGGCGTGGTGGCACACGTCTGTAATCCCAGCCACTCTGGAGGCTGAGGCAGGAGAATTGCTTGAACCCAGGAGGCGGAGGTTATGGTGAGCCGAGATTGTGCCATTGCACTCCAGCCTGGGCAACAAGAGCAAAACTCTATCTAAAAAAAAAAAAAAAGAAAAAAAGAAACAAAATGAACATTAGGAAATGTTTCAGTAGAAGGTGAAAGTCCTTGGCATTTCTCCCTTCCCCTCAGATACCCAGTAAATGGGTTCAGAAGAATTTCTTCAGGGCTTTGTTCATGCTCATACTAACACCTAGATCTTTGTTCCTTAAAAAATGGGATCACATTGTTGCTGCTCCTCAGCGTCATCTTTCACTTAACAGCATGTGATGCACGGCCTGGCCAGCACCTGCAGTTACCCTCATTCTCCTAAGATCTCCATCTTGCATCTCTGTATCATTCCATCACATGGATGTTCTCAGCTATAGTTAGGCAGTTCTTTATTGGCGGGGTTCTTTCGTTTTATATTAATTCAAGCAGTGCTTCACTGTACATATATTTTCAGTGCTCATAATTTTTTTTTTTTTTTGAGATGGAGTCTCATTTTGTCACCCAGGCTGGAGTGCAGTGGCGTGATGTTGGCTCCCTGCAACCTCCGCCTCCTGGGTTCAAATGATTCTCCTGCCTCGGCCTCCTGAGTTGCTGGGATTACAGGTGCACGTCACCACACCTGGCTACTTTTCTGTATTTTTAGTAGGGATAGGGTTTCACCATATTGGCCAGGCTAGTTTCGAACACTTGACCTCAAGTGATCAGCCTGCCTTGGCCTCCCAAAGTGCCAGGATTACAGGCATGAGCCACCGTGCCCAGCCAACATTTTTGTAGTATTTTTAAAAAGCCTCCTACAAGAAGAATTAGTGGGTCAGAGGGTATGGTGCAAAGCCTTGTAAAAAGATATGCCAGTATACATGGCCACCAGTAGGGTATATTTCCCTGCATTCATGCCAATACACTGGGTATTATCAGTCTTTATAAATTTTTTTTTTTTTTTTTTTTTTTTTTTTTTTTTTTTTTTTGAGATGGAGCCTTGCTCTGTTGCCCAAGCTGGAGTGCAGTGGCGCGATCTCGGCTCACTGCAACCTCCGCCTCCCGGGTTCACGCCATTCTCCTGCCTCAGCCTCCCAAGTAGCTGGGACTACAGGCCACCACCAACACGACCGGCCTTTCTTTTTCTTTCTTTTCTTTTCTTTCTTCCCTTCCTTTCCTTTCCTTTCATTTATTTATTTATTTATTTTTAGTAGAGATAGGGTTTCACCGTGTTAGGCAGGATGGTCTCGATTTCCTGACCTCATGATCTGCCCGCCTCAGCCTTCCAGAGTGCCTGAATTACAGGTGTGAGCCATCACGCCCGGCCTCAGTCGTTATAAATCTTTACCAATCTCACACTTGTAATCCCAGCACTTTGGGAGGCCAAGGCAGGAGGATTGCTTGAGTCCAGGAGTTTGAGACCAGCCTGGACAACATGGTGAAACCCTGTCTCTTAAAAAAAAAAAAAAAAAAAAAAATTAGCTGGGTGTGGTAATGCATGCCTGTAGTACCAGCTACTTGAGAGGCTGAGGTGGGAGGATCGCTTGAGCCCAGGAGGTTGAGGCTGCAGTGAGCTGTAATCGTACCACTGCACTCCAGCCTGAGCAATACCCAGTCTCAAAAAAAAAAAAAAGTAATTGTGTGACCGTAAATGAGGTTGAACTTCTCTCTGTATGTTCAGAGACCATTTTATTCCTTTTCTAAAGTATCTGTTTGTGTATTGTATCTGTTTTTCTATTGTTAGCTTTTAGTTATTGCTTTGCAGGAGCTCCATATATATGAGGGAAGTCCACTTTTTATGAGTTGTTAAATATCCCCCAACCCCAATTTCTTTGTTTTTTGGCTTCATTTTATGGTTAATTTTGCTCTAGGTTTTATCTTTCTCTGTCATGATTAGAAAAATCTCCCCGCCCCAATTCTAAAATACTTACCTACATTTTATTTTAATATATTTAGAGTTTTATTTATTACATTTTAATCTTTAAACCATTTGAAGCCAACTGTGGAATAAGATGTACGCTGGAGCTTTTTTTCTAAGTGATTTGTCAGTTGTCCCCAGTGTTTCTTGACTGCAGCACTGCTGGCATGTTGAGGCAGATACTATTGTGTGGTGGGGCAGTTCTGTGCATTATGGGGTGTTCAGCAGCATCCCTGGCCTCTCCCCACTACGTGCCAGTACCATCTCCCTCCTGCTGTGATAAGAAATGTCTCCAGACATTGCCAAATGTTTGTGGGGCACACAACTGCTCTGCCCTATTCCTGTTGGTCTATTTCCAGTTGCTGAGTGGGATTTGGAAAGCCAGAGTATATTTTAGAAAGAACTTGGGCTATTCAAATGAGTGGTGGCAGCACTGGTCTGACTAGAGTGTGTGGGTGCATCTGGGACACTGAGATGGGAGAGGCATCTTGCATACCCGCTCCTCTGCCACAGATGCCTCCCATCCTGCCCCCTGGTGCCGTTGCAGGTGGCTGTGGTGAAGTCGGAGGACGTGGAAGCAGGGTTAGCATCCCCTGGTGGGCAGCCCTCCCCTGAAGGTGCCACTCCACAGGTGGTCACCCTCCACGTGGCAGAGCCGGGGGGCGGTGCAGCAGCCGAGAGCCAGCTAGGCCCTCCTGACCTACCGCAGATCACCCTGGCACCTGGTCCATTTGGTGGGACTGGCTACAGTGTCATCACAGCACCCCCTATGGAGGAGGGTACATCAGCTCCTGGCACACCTTACAGGTGAGACCTGCTGCCTGCAAGGCCCCTTTCAGCTTTTTGTAGGTGTGGTCAGTCAGTCCAATTTGGGCCCTACCCAAGCCTAGTTGGCAGGAGGCAAAAGTCCCAATACACATCAAGTGATTAGTGGTGGAGTCTACCCTTCTCAGGAGGTCAAGAGCTACCATTTTTTAGCCACTTAGATATTCCAAGCACTTGGCACTCATGATGGGACCTAAGCCATTCCCATGAGACCCAGATTTCCCTTGTTTTACAAATGAGGAAATGGGCCAGGGAGGTTAAGTGACCAGCCTTAAACCACACACGCAGTAGGTGAGATTTGAACCCTGGTCCCCTTGGTTCCCATGCCCAAGTGCTCTTCTTGGGTGATCCCAGGTGTTCTCCAGTTCTGACATTCCGAGCAAGCTCAGGCCTCTTTACCAGCATTGAGGCCTGGCACCTGCACTTGGCTTCCCTACAGTGAATGAGCTTGGGCAGGCATGTTTATGTTCACCAAACTCTTAGGCCATCTGAGGAAGCCCTGAATCCAAGTGCCAAATTGTTCAGCTGGGCTGGGAGTCAGGATCCCCGGGCCCATGCCCTTGGCCAGCACCTGGGCGGCCAGTCTCAGCATTTGCTCTCTGCTCTTAGGCAGCAGGTCCTCGTTAGCCCTGCCTCCTCCACTAGCTCCTGGTGGTGGATTTGCCGTTTGCTACTGGTTGGGTTGGACCCCTTTGCCTCACTGTGTGCCCCCCACCTCGCCATGTTTACCGAGGACAAGGATTACCAGTTTTTGAGAAGGACCTATGCTTGAGTTGTAATCATTTACAAGAGAGATGGTAGAGGGTCATTTGGTAACAGGGCAGAGCCACAGGTGAACCCTGGGCCCTTCTGACTTGAGTCCATCTGTGGTGACAGTCACTCCTCAGTTGATGCCTGTTGCTTGGGGAAGGGGGCTCCTGTGGCCCTCCATCTTCTCCTAGAACCCTCTCTGTGCCCACAGCGAGGAGCCCCCAGGAGAGGCAGCCCAGGCTGTGGTTGTGAGTGACACCCTAAAAGAAGCTGGCACCCACTACATTATGGCTACTGATGGTACCCAGTTGCACCACATTGAGGTGAGGCTTGGGGATGCCAGCCACTCCCCCACCTCCCTCCCCTTTTCAGCACCTCATGCTCCCTGTCTCTCCACAGCTCACCGCAGATGGCTCCATCTCCTTCCCAAGTCCAGATGCTCTGGCCTCTGGTGCCAAATGGCCCCTGCTGCAGTGTGGGGGGCTGCCCAGAGACGGCCCTGAGCCCCCATCTCCAGCCAAGACCCACTGCGTAGGGGACTCCCAGAGCTCTGCCTCCCCACCTCCTGCAACCAGCAAAGCCCTGGGCCTGGCAGTGCCCCCGTCACCGCCATCTGCAGCCACTGCTGCATCAAAGAAGTTTTCCTGCAAGATCTGTGCCGAGGCCTTCCCTGGCCGAGCTGAGATGGAGAGTCACAAGCGGGCCCATGCTGGGCCTGGTGCCTTCAAGTGCCCTGACTGCCCCTTCAGTGCCTGCCAGTGGCCCGAGGTCCGGGTAGGTGCTGGTCGCTCCTGTGTCTCTGCTGTCATTCATTGGGCCACTCGTTTGTATAACAAACCTTTAATGAGTGCTCTTTCAAGCCAGATCCTCTGCTCCCCTCTGAGTGGATGAGATGGGTCAGAGATGACTCCGTAAGGTCCCAGCTCTCAGGGTGTTGGTCTGGTGGGGAGGCAAACCAGACACAATGTGACTAATGCCAGACGCAGTGTCCCGAGTGTGAACCAAGGGTGCCGGGCAGAGAGCAGGTCATTTGAACTTGAGCGTGCTGGGGAAAATGCCACAGAAGGGATGGCCAAGCTGGGCCTCCAGGAGCAAAGGTACAGAGGTGTGTGACAGAGGCATGGCTAGGGAGACTGGAACGTCTAGAACAGGGGTGCCCAACCCCTGGGCCATAGACCAGTAGTCATCCATGGCCTGTTAGGAACCAGGCCACACAGCAGGTGAGCAGCAGGTGGGCAAGCATTACTGCCTGAGCTCCACTTCCTGTCACAGCAGCTGCATTAGAGTCTCACAGGAGCACAGCCCCATTGTGAACTGTGCATACGAGTGATCTAGGTCACACACTCCTTATAAGAATCTAACTATTATCTGATGAACTGAGGTGCAACAACCTCATCCCAAAACTATCACCCTGCACATGCCATGAAACAGTTATCCCCCATAAAACCAGTCCCTGGTGCCAAAAAGGTTGGGGACACTGGTCTAGAATACTGAGGGCACAGAGGTTCGACGCGGTTGGGGAGCCACCATGGAGGTGAGTGGGCCAGTTCTGGGGCAGGTTCACAGCCCAGCTTGGGGCCTCCCTGTTTGCCTGAGGATTTCGTTTTCAGATCCAGTCATGCACTGCATCCTCTCCAGAGGTTGGAGGGAAGCAGGGCCTAGATCCCCACCCTACAGATGCAGAGGTGAAGGCCCTATCAGGCCTCAGCCTTAGAAAATCAGGGCCAGGGCCGGGCACGGTGGCTCACACCTATAATCCCAGCACTTTGGGAGGCCGAGGCAGGCAGATCACCTGAGGTCGGGAGTTTGAGACCAGCCTGACCAACATGGAGAAAACCCATCTCTACTAAAAATACAAAATTAGCCAGGTGTGGTGGCGCATGCCAGTAATCCCTGCAACTTGGGAGGCTGAGGCAGGAGAATCGCTTGAACCCAGGAGGCAGAGGTTGCGGTGAGCGGAGATCACGCCATTGCACTCCAGCCTCTGGGCAACAAGAGCAAAACTGTGTCTCAAAAAAAAAAAAAAAAAAAAAATTCAGGGCCCGATGGGACCTCCACAGGTCCCCTCATTCAACACCTGTGTTACATATGGGTAAAGTGAGATTTTCCAATTGACCTAATGATGGAATCTATGGCCTTTCACTCTTAGGACACAGCAGCACCAGATGTGGATCCGGCTTGGCATTTCTACCCAGCTTCTTGTTAGTGCACAGGATTTTGGTTTTCCCAGGTCCACTTTGCCTGGTTCCCTGACCAGCTGTCGGCAGGGACCCAGGGATTTGTTGCCATCTGTCCTGACCCAGCCAATGCCCCCAACTCTGCCGTCTCTGCAGGCACACATGGCACAGCACTCAAGCCTGCGGCCCCACCAGTGTAGCCAGTGCAGCTTTGCCTCCAAGAACAAGAAGGACCTGCGTCGACACATGCTGACTCACACCAAGGAGAAGCCTTTTGCATGCCACCTCTGCGGGCAGCGGTGAGGCCAGATACTGGTGGGTGGGGACTGCTGAGCATGTATGGTGGAGCTAACCTGCGCCACCTTTCATCCCCCTCAGTTTCAACCGTAACGGGCACCTCAAGTTCCACATCCAGCGGCTGCACAGTCCTGATGGGAGGAAGTCAGGAACCCCTACAGCCCGGGCCCCTACCCAGACCCCAACCCAGACCATCATCCTGAACAGTGATGACGAAACACTGGCCACCCTGCACAGTGAGCTGCCCCTGGGGCCACAGGGTGGGCACCAGGGTAGATCCAGAGACTTGGGCCACTGCCCCAAAAGGCACCTCTGGGCACAGTAGAGGCTGGGGCATTGCAGGTTTTCCTGGACCCCAGGTGAGCATCCTCTCCTCTCTGCCCAGCTGCACTCCAGTCCAGTCACGGGGTCCTGGGCCCAGAGCGGCTACAGCAGGCACTGGGCCAGGAACACATCATTGTTGCCCAGGAACAGACAGTGACCAATCAGGTAAGAGTCAGGACTGGGGGCCCTGTGGCCAGCAACAGGCAGGGGTTGGGGTAGAGAAATGAGGCTAGAGCTGGCTTGGTCCTGGCAGGAGGAAGCCACCTACATCCAAGAGATCACCACGGCAGATGGCCAGACCGTACAGCACCTGGTGACCTCCGACAACCAGGTGAGCTACTAGCTACTGTTGATCCCCTCAGCTGTGACCTCCTATCCTTCCAACCAAAGACCCACCTCGGGGAGGAATGATACTTTCCAAACCACCCCTTCGGGGGTCCATGCTTACCAACAACTGCATTGTTGCCGGTGGCTGTCCCTAGTCTTCCACTCTGCCTTCTTAGCTAAGCTCCTGGCGAGTGGGGCCTCAGCACCTGCCTCGCCATGCCCGCCCCCCCCGCCAACAGGTGCAGTATATCATCTCCCAGGATGGTGTCCAGCATCTGCTCCCCCAGGAATATGTTGTGGTCCCTGAGGGCCATCACATCCAGGTAGGCCAGACCTGGGATGAGGGTGGGGTGTGGTGAAGGGCTGCATGACCTCTCCCTAGGATCACAGCTTGGCTTCCTCTCTGCAGGTACAGGAGGGCCAGATCACACACATCCAGTATGAACAAGGAGCCCCGTTCCTTCAGGAGTCCCAGGTAGGGCCCTGGGGGGACAGGGAGACCTGGGGCACAGGCAGGGTTTCTCCAGGCCAACATCTTATCAGCTTCTCCCCTCCAGATCCAGTATGTGCCTGTGTCCCCAGGCCAGCAGCTTGTCACACAGGCTCAACTTGAGGCTGCAGCACACTCAGCTGTCACAGGTATGGAGCTGGATCCTGAGGAGCATGGGGCTGGGTTTGGACCCAACTCCTGAGCCTCCGGCTCACCATACTTTCCCCTCCCCTGGCAGCAGTGGCTGATGCTGCCATGGCCCAAGCCCAGGGCCTGTTTGGCACAGAGGAGGCAGTGCCTGAACACATTCAACAGCTGCAGCACCAGGGCATCGAGTACGACGTCATCACCCTGGCCGATGACTGAGCCCCAAGGGCCCAACACAGATCATGGATTTGTGGCCAGCCTTCCTGGGGGTAGGGGGCCACCAAGACTCACCTCCCTCTTCATTTAGGATCTCCAGATACTGGATAGCCAGCATCCTCTCATTCCTAGGGAGCCAGACCTGTGCTGTTGGGGTTAGGGGCAGCCATGGGCCCCAGCCAGGACGTGCTGGGTGCCCCAGCCTGCAGGCAGGCTTTGGGAGAGAAATTTATTTTTGTTTGGGTGGACCCACCAGCCTGTCAGTCTCAATAAAGGGACTGGAGTCCAGTCCTGAACAGCTTACTTTGTCTGCTTGCTGCTGCAGCCTGAACCAGGCCAGGTCTTGTGAGGTGGAGGCTGGCTGGCTCCACAGCGTGACCTGCCCTGCCCTGCCTCTGTTAAGTCCGGTGATCCACCAGCAGGGCAGACCTTTGCTGCAGAGGCCTAGCAATGAGAGAGGTGCCTGGTTCAGAGACAGCTGAACCAGCGAGAGCCCCAGCAAGCACCTTCACACCTGCTTCCTCCCTGGGTCCTAGGGAGCATGCGCTCTGTGCCTACAGATCCTGAGGCTGCTCTCCTGAGCCTTGACTGTGAGGCACACCCAGCTCTTCGCTCACTGTGGGGATCCAAGGCCAGCAAGAGTCTGGCTTTTGGGTTGGGGATAGGTACAGCTCCCAGTCCTCTGATCCCCAGGGGTATCCATGCAGGCCCTGCTGGGGCGGTTTGGAGATAGGGGATGCAGGGCCTTGGACTCTTCGGACGACCTGAGCCCAGGCAGAGGCCACCAGGGACCCAGCTGTGTGGGACCCCAGACAGGGGAGTGAAGGCCCAGGGGCCATGAAAAGGAGCTGCTGGAGGGAGGGGAGTGTGGTCCCAGAAGTAGCTCCAGCTGCCTCAGCCTTCTCTGCCCTCAAGACCCTCACACATTCTTGGGGGGGTTTCTGTATTTCCTTTTACAAATGAAACAAGGTGGCAACAGGGTGAGGGGCAGGGTTGGGAAGGCATCAGGACCTATATACATGGGACTTGGAGGGAGTTTGAGGTGAGGAGTTGGGGACAGGCAGGGAGGGGAGCCCTGGCAGAACCATAATCTTCCTATGTCAGTGGCAGCCGGGGTCCCTCTCAGGCCCCAGGGGCCCGAGTCCCAGCAGTCCAGACCAGCACCCCTGGGGCTCCTCCTCCCCGCAGGATATGTTAAGTGGGGTGAGGCTCGCGGCTAGGACCCTGCTCACGGCCCGAGTCCCGGTCCTTGGGCTCCAAGGAGGACGATGAGGAAGAACCAGAGCTGTGGCTGCGGCCTGACTGCCGGTAGGCAGCACTCAGCTCCTGCAGCCGTTCAGGCGTCGGTGCCCACTTGGCAAAGCCAGGGTCGTTCTGTAGGAAGAGCACGGCCGTGTTGTGGACGGCCTTGTAGTGCATTTCCTCCCTGCGGGCAAAGGCAATGGCTCAGGGTGGGGCTGGGCCTGGCCTGGCCAGCCCAGCCTCCTTCCCCTGCCCTCCCTGGCACCCACTTCTTGCAGATGTGCTGGGAGCCGCTGCGGTACTCATGCTCAAAGGCAGGCAGGATCAACTGGTGGCGTTTGAAGCGGCTCTGCTCCATGCGGGTGAGCGCTGGTGTTGGGGGTTCCCGCCACTCAGGGATGAACACGATGAAGGACAGGGGCTCTGGTGAGCTCTCAAGCAGTCTCTGTGGAAGGGGACACAGGGTGGATGTCAGGGGCTACCTCCCAGGTGGCTGGCATTCCTGCCTGTTGCCCACCCCTCACCGTGGCAGTGCACCCACCTCAAAGTGAGAGACCATGGCATCCATGAGCTCCTCGCAGAAGGGAGGGTTGGCCTCAAATGAACCACTTAGTGGAGCAAAGTCTAGGCAGGGCCTGGGGACAGGAGTGAGCATTCTAAGTCCCATCAGGACCCAGTCCCTCAACCAGAAACAGGTGCCACCCCCAACCCTAGGCAGCCACACTGAAGAGATGGCCTGTCCAGAAGCCAGCATTCACCCCAATTCATTGGGGCACAAGGCATGACCATCTCCACCGAATGAATGAGGACAGTGAGTGAGGCTCAGGCTGGGATGCCCATGTTCACCAAGCTGGAATTCAAATCCAGTTCCGAGCCCACCACCACCACAGCAGAAGCTACACCCAGGATCCCCAGCTGCTGAGCTCTGGACCTCTGGAGGTCCTGACCAGTCTTCCTTCTGGAGACGGCATTACCTTCTCTCATCTGTGCTCACCTCAACCCCTAGTTTGTAAGGCCTCTGAGGTCTGTGGCCCCACTTCTCACTCCTCTCAGGGCTTGGGACCACGTGTTCCTATTCCACCCAGAACTGACTCACTGAGAAACCCACAGGCCAGTTTAGGGGTGTCACATGCCTGCCGACAGAACCACAAAAGCTCAGGCTCCCACAAGTTAAGCAACATGTCCAAGGTCACATAGCCGGTAAGACGTGGAGGCAGGGACTTCACCCAAGCCTGCCTGACACTACAGCCAGCAGAGGCGGGCCCTGTGCTCTGGAGGACCACTTCAATGGCCTGGGTAGAGGGCAGCCCTTGGCCCTCACCCGCGGGAGCCAAAGTAGCCGTCTGTGTCGGGGAAGGCAGAACAGTACTGGCGGAAGTAGCAGTTGAGGGGTGAGGCGAAGCACTCGAAGCTGACGCCAAAGAGTCGGTGGAGGGCCTCAAAGACATGCACAGGCAGCGATCCCTGCAGGCCAGTCCCCTCGTAGAGGCCCACGCCGAACATCATCTGTGGAGTGGCCACAGTCAGCACCTGGGGCTCACCCTCCCTATTCCCTCCTGGGGAGCCCTCCCTGCTGCCCCAGGCCTGTACCTGGTACCGTCGGAGAAGACACCAGACCCGGGGCAGGAACCTCTCAAAGGCAGAGTCATCAATGCAGCTGTAGCGGTAAAGGAGCCACTGTGGAGCGGGACAGAGAGGAGTGGCCTTCAGCAGTGCTCCCTCATGTCCTCATCACTGGCCTCCTGCTGGGGACTCTGCTCAGGAAAGATCCTAGGCCCTGACTCATGCCATCAGCTAGGGCCTTCCTCCCCGCAGCTCTTACCAGCTTGCTGAAGTAGTTGCGGCTGACCTTGACCATCTCTCCCTTATACCGGATGCAGACCACGTTGTTCTCCATGTGCATCTCCACGCTGGGCATGGGGGGTGCAGACACAGCCAGCCGGACTGGGTAGCAGTACACTAGGCGGGGCTCCACCTCAGGGGCCTCCACCTCCTCTGTGGGCAGGGAGAGCAGTGAGGGACCACACTCCTCATTCTCACGCTGCAGCCACTGTGGGCCACATGCTTTGTACCAAGAGAGGGAAGTCCCATTCCACAGATCAGTATACTGTGGCCCAGTTCAGTAGAAAGGGAATGAAAAGCCATGAAAAGAAACCAGCCAGGCAACTGGCCGGGGCAGAAACTGGTGGCCTGTGTCAACACGCTGAGTACCGAAGCAGGCCCCCGTATGCCGTGCCTTGGGCTGGTAGGCAAGAAGGCTCAGGCCTATGGGTCGTGCTGCCGGGCAGAAAAACAAGAAGTGCATCGCCATCATCGTAATAGCGATGATCCTTTATTTGGGGATCTTTTGGGGCCACATGGTTTACTTGAGTTACCTGTGAGTACTCACACAATCCTACCACCAGGTGCTACACTTCAGTCTGGGGAAAGTAAGGCTTGCAGAGAATGGCTGTAAATTCAGGTACACCTAACTACGACTCCCAGCCTATCTTTCACCACCACCACCATCTGGCTCTCCCTTTATCACTTCTCCCTGTTTCCCAGAGAAGTACAGCCAAAGGACACAGCAGGTTCTGCCCCAAACCAGTCCCTGGCCTTGAGGCTCAGTCTCACTTGTCCCTTCCATCAGGGTATAGAGCTGATGGCATCACAGCTGGCTCCTCCTCCACCTTTCCCCTACCTGAGATGTTGTTTTCCTTGAGGATGGCAAGGTGCTTCTCTCGGATCCGTTTGACGTACTCCAGGGAGATATGGTAGATCTTACTGCAGATGCCTTCCACAGAGTCCTTGGCTGCGGCCGAGACGTGGGGGCCACACTGCCTCCGCAGATGCTCCAGGCGATCCTAGAGGAGACATTCTGGATCAGGGTGCTAGTGGAGGCCAGAGGGGCTCAGCTGGGCTGGCAGGTAACTGCAGGGCTGTTGGAGTCCAGCAGTCCTTGTTTTGAAACCAGCTCTGCTGCTGACTAGCCGTGTCACTTGGACAAATCCCCTGGCTTCTCTCAATCTTATTATTCCTCAAGTGTCAAGGGGACGCGAGATACCTAACAGGGCAGTTTGAATATTAAATGTGATCATTTCCCTTAAGGGCTTACCAAATGCCTGGCATACAGTAAGTGTACAATAAATGCCAGTAGCTTTTGTTGGGGTTACAGTGCTAGATCCCAAGATAATTACTGGAGAAACAGACAAACCAGCACGGTCCCAGCTTATGGTGTTTGCAGTCTATTGGGGAAAGACACAATTACAAAACAGGGTGCTTGGTTGCTGCAGACTTGAGATTTGAGCTTTTAGCTACTTGCAAAGATGACTGTCGGGATTTGTAATTTTGCTGAATCACACGTGTAAAACTGAAGAGTGAGAATGAGTCACTCTGGCTAGTGAGTACACCTACCTTTGTCACTCTCTACGTGTCAAGTACACAGTTACTATCGTGAAGTGCGAAACCTTGTCTCTTGTGAAATATGGTCCTGAAAAGAAAGCCCATTGCTAGTGCTGGTGGAGAGGTTTAAGAAGTGATAGGCTTTGGCCAGAAAACAGAATTGTTTTGGACACATTAAGAGTAGGGAATTGAATCTGATGGTAGCTCTTAACTATGATATGAATACATACACCCAAAAAAAGCAGGCTGTCAATCTGTTTCCAAAAATCTACTCAAGGGAGATGCTGAACATTCATTAGGCTGAAAGGCAGCTATCTGTGGTGTGTGGCCAAGCATAAGACTCCCTTAAGATTGTTAATGGAAATGTTCTGCCAGAGAAAGCCAGGAGCCTAGAGAAACATCTCCACAGTCATGAGTTTGGGGACTGACGAAATGTCGAACGTCTGCCGTACTGCACAAGAATAGGCCACTGGGGGAGGCCTTGCCCAGCCTGGACAGGCAGAGTAGGCTTCCTGGAGGAAGTGGCCACAGAGCCCTAAAACTGGCCTTCTCACCCAGGGACCCACTCACCATGTAATCCTCCTTGGAGGCTGAGTGGTCCTTCCGAAGCCAGCTAAAGGTGTCTTCCACATTCCATTTGACCACCTTCCTACTATCAGGGGATGCACTCCTGCCAGTCAAGGGGAGGGCAGAAGAAAGGAATGGCTCGGCTCCACCCTCCTCACCCCAATTCCATGGGCTCGCTGGGCATCAACCCCTAGCTTCCATCACAGCCCTTGTTCTGCCTTTGGGAGCTGGCCCCACTTCTGCCACCGAGAGCAATGACAGCCCTGCATGAGACTGGGCAAGATGGCCTATGACCTCCCACTTTAATCACAGACCTATCTTGCCTGGGGCAGAAGACAGAGGCAAACCTGGACTCGATGAGCCGCCTGGCGGCCTCCGCATATTTAAAGAGCAGGCGCTTGGCTTCCTCCCGGAACTTGATTCGGGATAACCTGCATTAGAGAGTGGGCAGAGTTAGAGGCCTTCTATACATGACTGGGCACAGAAACCAAATGGCCCAGCGTCATCCCCAGCTGTGGGGCTGTACCTGATGGGAATGTCGTTCATGATTTCACGAAACATGGAAGGTGACACGACTGGTTCACAGTTGCTGGGCAACAGGGGGTCAGATCCTTTGTCTACCACCTTGCGCTCCAGCATCCAGCGGTTGAAAGACTCCCGTGGAGGCTCAATGCCTGCAGGACACAAAAGCCGCTGAAGGCCTGGATTTAATCAAGCAGTCCCACTTGGAGCTTGGCACGTATAGGAAACATCGCATTCAGCAGTAAGCAAGACACAGTCCCACTTCAGAAGCTTCTAGGCTGCATTTCCCAAAATATATTCTAAGAATCACTACTTTTATACTGTTGATAAGTATCTAGCCAGGTGTAGTGACACACACCTGTAATCTCAGCACTTTGGAAGGCTAAGGTGGAAGGACAGCTTGAGCCCAGGAGTTCAAGACCAGCCTGGGCAACACAGTAAGAGCCTGTCTCTACCAAAAAAAAAAAAAAAAAGAAATTAGCTGGGTGTTCCAGTTCCTCAGGAGGCTGAGGCGGGAGGATTGCTTGAACCCGGGTGGCTGAAGCTGCAGTGAGCTGTGGTCGCGCCATTGCACTCCAACCTGGGTGACAGAGCAAGACCTTGTTTCAAAAGAAAAGAATAAAAAGGCCGGGTGCAGTGGGTCACGCCTGTAATCCCAGCACTTCAGGAGGCCGAGGTGGGTGGATCACCTGAGGTCAGGAGTTCGAGACCAGCCTTGCCAACATGGAAAAAACCCATCTCTACTAAAAATACAAAAATTAGCCGGGTGTGGTGCCATGTGCCTGTATTCCCAGCTACTCAGGAGGCTGAGGCAGGAGAATCGCTTGAACTCGGGAGGCAGAGGTTGCAGTGAGCCGAGACCGTGCCATTGCACTCCAGCCAGGGCAACAAGAGCAAAACTCCATCTTAGAAAAAGAAAAAAAAAAAAAGTATCACATAATGTAAAAAAAAAAAAAAAAAAAGGGTGGGCCGGGCACGCTGGCTCACGCCTGTAATCCCAGCACTTTGGGAGGCCAAGGCGGGTGGATCACAAGGTCAAGAGATCGAGACCATCCTGGCCAACATGGTGAAACCCCATCTCTATTAAAAGTATAAAAATTAGCTGGGCATGGTGGCGGGCACCTGTAGTCCCAGCTACTCGGGAGGCTGGGGCAGGAGAATCGCTTGAACCCGGGAGGTGGAGGTTGCAGTGAGCCGAGATCACGCCATTGCACTCCAGCCTGGGCGACACAGCGAGACGCCGTCTCAAGAAAAAAAAATTTAAAAAAAAAAAAAAAAGGTGAAAGACCAGAGGATTCTATATTTGAGCAAGGTTAAATAGGTTTATTACTAATCATAAAAATTAAAAACTAGGCCAGGCATGGTGGCTCACATCTGTAATCCCAGCACTGTGGGAGGCCAAGGCAAGCACAAGGCTTGAGCCCAGGAGTACAAGACCAGCCTAGGCAACATAGCCAGATCCTGTCTCTTAAAAAAAAATTGGCCAGTTGTGGTGGCTCATGCCTGTAATCCCAGCACTGTGGGAGGCTGAGGCGGGCGGATCACAAGGTCAGGAGTTCAAGACCAGCCTGGCCAACATCGTGACACCCCGTCTCTATTAAAAATACAAAAATGAGCTGGGCATGGTGGTGTGCACCTGTAATCCCGCTACTCGGGACGCTGAGACAGGAGAATTGCTTGAACCAGGACCCAGGAGGAGGATGATGCAGTAAGCGGAGATGGTGCCACTGTACTCCAGCATGTGCTACAGAGCGAGACTCCATCTCAAAAAAAAAAAAAAATCAAAAACTACAGTTTATTTAATACTTACCCATTTTACTTAACGCTTATCATAGAATCCTAAGGTATAAATACTCTTGTTTTTTTGGTTTTTTTGAAACAGGGCCTTGCTCTGTCACTCAGGCTGGAGTGCACTGGTGTGATCATGGCTCACCACTGGGCCCCACTCCGCCATCCCCAAACTGGCCTGGCCAAACCTGGCTCTTGCTAAAGGTGGGTGGAAATAAAGGAGGCCGCAGCCCAGAGGCAGGTACCCTCTCGCTGCTGGCACAGCTCCCGGTAGTGCTGCCGAAGCTTCAGGATGAGCTGAGAGCGGAGCAGCTCCACTTCGGGGTGAGGGGGCAGCACCTCTGAAGGCCCCCGGTGCTTGATGACAGCATTGGTCTGGATGTCCAGGTCCCAGTAGACCCTTGGGGCACAGAGAGGAGTGATAAGGATGTCCTGCCCACCCACACCACCCCACAGTCCCAGACAGGCTGACGTTAGCAATGGGTGCCCCCAAGCCAATCAGCAGGGACTCACTCAGTGGGTCGTAGGAGAGCTGCCTGCTGTTTATCTTCAGGGGATGTACCCCACATCTTCAGCGTTGGGGTTCCTGGGATACTGGGGGAGCTGGGCACCGACTGGCCTGTGGGTGTCACTGGGATTTCAATCTGTAGTGAAAGTCACAAAGGTGTCAAGTCAGGAGATTCACCAGAGAGGCTCCATCCAATACAGTGCACACCTGGTGAACTGTGTCCCAGGCCCCCCTCCTGGCTGGCCTGCCGATGCCCAGCCCCTGCAGGGAGCCTGCGGGCTGCCCATCTGAGCCAGCCGCTCGGCAGCCAGTTCCTGGCCGCAGACACTCACCTTGGGCTTCTTCACACCATTGCCGCTTGGCTGCTCTTCCGAGAGCTGCCGCTTTCTGGGCTTGTTCTCAGCCGGGGGGGTTTCCACCAAGCTTGAGTCTTGGGGCAGTGGGGTCGCATTCAGCCCCAAAGGGTCCGACTGGTGGAGGGAGACCAGCAGAGTTGCAACCAGGGCCAGCGGCTTAGGAGCCACAGGACTTTGAATCCTCACGCCCTCCCGCCCCTGCTCCTACTCCTTAGAGAAGAGCAGAGGGGCTGGGATACAGGCAGAGAACACTGGGCTCCAGTCCTGCCTGCAACTTGCAACTGTGCGACAGGGTGTGTTACTTCCCTTCCAGTTCTCTCACCTTCAGAATGGCCATGCTAAGCCCTACATCACCACTGAGATTATTAAATGAGTCAGTGAATATGACCTGCTTAACATGGCATCTGGCATGAGATCAGTACTCATTACACATTATTTTCCTCAAGAACAAAATGAATGTGAGGAATAAAGGAAAAGCTCAAAAACTGCTTATTGTTGTAAAAAGCAAGGCCCTGCAGATGGAACTCTTGGTAACAGGGAGAGAATGCATGGTGGTGAGTAGTGTGGCCCTGAACTCACATCAGGTGTGCGTCCTGCTCTGCCTATTACTGTGAGGTCTCGTGCCAGTCGTTCCCCATCTTTGAACCTCAGTGTCTTCACATGCAAAATGGAGATGCCAATTGTCTCAACTGTGCCCAGTAAAGAAATGCTGCCCCAGCTGAGAAGGACCCAAAAGCCCATGTTCCCGCCAGACAGCTCATGCCTGTACTTCCCCTGTCGTACTGACATGTCAGATCCTAGAATGTTCTTTTCCTCCCCACACTCACTCATTCTCTCACCTTAAACACTCATTCTCAGAGCTTTTCCCATCTCCTTGCCTTCCCCAGAGTAGGTCAGGATCTAGATGTATTCTAACACCATTCCTCATACACGGACTACAACTGTAATCCTACTGTCTCCTGGCAGCCCATGGGTGCTCTGCGACTGTAGGGAGCAAGTCTGCCTTGTTCATTCCTGCCTCGCAGCACAGCACCCACCGTGCAGCAGCCATGCAATCATCTGTTTACTTGTCAGTCTACCCCATTTGAGTGTAGGTTCCATGAGGGCAGGGGCTGTGTCTGTCTTGCTTGTCATTGTATCTGCAGGTGCCAGCACAGGGCTGGGCACTGAACGGCTGCTCAGGGTACATTTGGGGAAGGCCCAGGTGCCAGAGGCCACTCTGAGACCCCCCACCCTAGGCTAGCACTCACAATCACGTCGTGCTGCCCCAGCACGGGCATCTCCCACAGGGACTGGTTGGTGAATCGGTTGAAGTAGTAGGGACGATTCTCCCTCCGGCTCCAGCACTTCTCCCAGCCTGCATGCACCAGCTCCTCTGCAAACAGGCACGGAGCCCAGCCAGGGTCAGGACTGCTCCCAGGGTGCCCTTCCTACCCCACCACCCCACTGCTGCTCCCCCTCAGTACCTGGGAGGTCCTGAACCAGGCGGATTGGCTTTGGAGAACAGGGCTGGCTCTGATTGGAGGTACCCGGGGAGTGACTCAGCAGGGACGCTTCCTCCCGGGGGCTGCCGTGATTCTCATTGGCCATCTCCGCACCCACACAGGACCTGCCACACAGAGGACCGAAGAGTGTCAGCTCCACCCCCTCACCCGCCAATTACAATCCACCCAGGGCCCCAGTGACCACCCACGGATGTGGAGAGATCCAATCAGGTCCTATCCTGGAGGGCCAGCATGGTGCCACACAGCAGCCCTGGGATCTAAGCTGCAATTCCAGCTGTTCAATGGGTGCACTCCTGCTGCTTCCTCTGCCTGAAATGCCCCTCCCCCTCTTCTCTGCCTGGCTTGCTACTGGGTTCACATCCTCCAGGAAGCCTTCCTTGACTCTCCCCTCCCCAGGCCAGGTGGTCAGAGCTCCTCCTCAGGGCCGTGAACACCTCTGTCGTAGCACTCAGATGGTCTCATCTATCAGCTGGGTTTGTCTCCCCACTAAACTGTCAGAACTTCCAGGAATAGGAACTGCGTCCAATTCAGCTCTCTCCTGGGCTCAGGCGTAGGACCTGGACCCAACAGGAGCACTACTGATTCTGCAAATATTTACAAAGCACCAAGACCAGCAAAAAAGACAGAACAGGGTCTGCCCTTGAGAAGCGATTCCTACAAGAAGGAATAGTAACAACTCTCAGAATGAGATGGGATTTTACTGCTCCCATCCAGTAAAATCTAAAAGGAACAAAGCACACTAGGGAAGGGCATGGAATCTAACTGGTCACCTTATTTTACACTACATGGCAGGAAGCAGCTATTGCTAAAATAACCAACGCAACCGAGAAGGACTATCTAATTGACTCCTTCATAATCGCCAGGTGAATATTTACTATAAGTACCAGCAAGGAGGCCAGTTCCTTCAGATCTGTATTCCCTACTTCCCGACCCAAAGCACACCCAGCAACAGCATCAGGAGCCAAAGTGCTTCAGGCCTAGGGCTGTCAGACAACTGGGAGCTAACTGAGATAGAACTGGTGATGCTAAAGTTGTTTTCAGTAGGTCACACCACCCAAAAGAAATCAAACTTTTACCCACAACAAGACCACAAAGGCAGGCTTAAACATCAGTTATCTTTTCATGCTGAAATTTTATCAATTCATTGTGGTCACACTGATTATCTCATGCTGATCAGAAGCTCTGATTGGTTGTTGACGGCATCATAGGAATCACTGGGACACTGATTTTATTGTACACTCTGTCATAGATGTCTTCATTAATTTAGGAAGGGAAAAGTGCATGGTTACTCCATCAGTACAGTTTGGCAGATAAAAATGCAGGGGGCAACAGGACATATGTACAACAAAAAGGGCCTTGATAACAGTAAGGTTGAGAACCACTGACCAAGGTACGAAAAAAATGAAGCTGCCTTGATTCTCTGGGCAGGAAGAATTCCTGATGCCTTGGGGGCTGAGCCCACAGGTTTCAAGACTGCATGAAGTCCCCCTTTCTCTCACCCTCTGGGGTCTGCAACGCTAGCATGAGAGGCTTTTCTTCTCCAGCCGGATGGACCCCCACAGGGTCCCAGAGAGGCAAGGAAAGGCCTGCAGGAAGACTCAGCACAGGCAGATGGGCTGGTCAGCAGTGGAGTGGACGGGGGCCCAGGGGATTCCTTGCATCAGCAGCTGGAAAGCAAATAGGAGAACAGTCACAGACCTGTGGGATGCTGCAGGGCAGGGACGAGAGGGGCAAAAACAAAGAGCAAGTTGGGGGCCTCCAGGGCAGGACACACCGGGAGAGGGGATGAGGGAATACAGGGGATGAAAATGATACCTCTTAAGCTTTCTCACCAATAAGTTTGCTTTCATGGGCATGTGACCTGCGCGGCTGCACAGGGATCCACATTCAGGAAAGCCCTGAGCTTGGTTTAAGGCTCTGCCATCACTGTCTTAAAATTTTTAATAACTTTTTAACAAGGAGCTCGCATTTTCATCTTGCACACTGGGCCCCACAAACTCTGTAGCCAGTCCTGCCAACTGAAGTACCCTTAGGCTGGGCACGGTGGCTTTGGCAGCTTGGGAGCTGGGGATTTCTTGAGGCTAGGAGTTCAAAACCAGCCTCGGCAACATAGTGAGCCCCCAACTCTACAATAAATAAAGCTTTTTGTTTGGTTTTGGTTTTCTTTGAGACAGAGTCTCACTCTGTCACCCAGGCTGGAGTGCACTGCACGATCTCGACTCACTGCAACCTCCAACTCCTGGGTTCAAGCGATTCTCTTGTGTCAGCCTCTCAGTAGCTGGGATTACAGGCATGAGCCACAGCTGGCTAATTTTCTGTACTTTCAGTAGAGACGGGGTTTCACCATGTTGGCCAGGCTGGTCTCGAACTCCTGACCTCAAGAGATCCACCCACCTGGGCCTCCGAAAGTGCTGGGATTACAGGTGTGAGCCACTGCGCCGGGTCCAAATAAAAAAATTGCACCTGCAGTCCCAGCCACTCAGGAGACTGAGGTGGAAGGGTCACTTGAGCCCAGGAGTTCGAGGCTGCAGTGAAGTATGATCATGCCACTGTGCTCCAGCCTGGGTGACAGGGCAAGACCTCATCTCTTAAAAAATAAAATAGGCCGGGCGCGGTGGCTCACGCCTGTAATCCCAGCACTTTGGGAGGCCCAGGTGGGCGGATCACGAGGTCAGGAGATCGACACCACCCTGGCTAACACGGTGAAACCCCGTCTCTACTAAAAATACAAAAAAAAAAAAAAAAAAAAAATTAGCCGGGCGTGGCGGCGGGAGCCTGTAGTCCCAGCTACTCGGGAGGCTGAGGCAGGAGAGTGGCGTGAACCCGGGAGGCGGAGCTTGCAGTGAGCTGAGATCGCGCCACTGCACTCCAGCCCAGCCCAGCCCAGCAAGACTCCGTCTCAAAATAAATAAGTAAAAATAAAAAAATAAAGTACCCTTAGACCAGAGAAAAATCAACAAACATAACTATCACTGATCTGGGGGGCACATTCCCAAGCCTCCCACAGCAAGTCAAAGACACGCTCTGAATAATGTCTTGCAAAAATAAAAACATGCAAATACATTATGTGACACATCTTGTTAGCCTTTACCGAAAAATATTTTCCCCAAGAAACCTCCTGTGATATTGATGCACCGGGTAGATGAACTTTGCAGAATACGCACAAGCGGCACAGCTTAGTGTGAGACTAAATGGGGACACTGCAGTATTTCCAAAGCCAGCTGTGCATCAGAATCATCTTGGAGTTTGTAAAAAAAAAAAAAAAAAAAATCAGACTCCTGTGCCTCACTGCGCATCTCAGAAGACAGAAATACGGAGGTGAGGCACACAAGAATTTGTATTTTTAAAACGCACCCTAAGAGTGACTGGGAGACAGGATGACTCACTTTTTCACACTATTTGAAAAAATTTACCCATTTTTTGCAATTAAAACCATTTTTAATTTCCTACGTGACTTGAGTGCAGCAGGTCTGTGGCCGAAGTACCAGCCCCTGGGTTGGACAGACCCGGATTCCGAGCCCTTCTGCTTTCCGGCTTATAAACCGGAATCACGCGACCGTTATATGTAGAGTCCAGCATTGTACGCTCCCAGTAAGACATAACTGCTCTTAAGATAACGTTTTTATTTATTCTGTGGCTTCCCGACCCCCACGCATACCGCAGTTTCAGAATTACCGCTGCTCAAGGATAAACAACTGTATCTGCGCAACCAGAGGAACCCACCAGAAGCCTGAGTCCGAGTCCGGGATTGGAGGCAGGTGGGGCGGAACCATCTCCGCAATGTACCAACCAGAATTCTCCGGCCCAGTAGGGAGGCGTCAAAGGGCGACCAAAATACGCAGGCGCGACGGGGCGCGAAGGCGAGATGCAAGCCCCAGCGCGCGCGCGCCCCTTCCCCTCCCCCTCCCCCAGCGAGGTTGGGCTGTTTGGCGCGCGCGCGCGCCGGCCCATCTCCCGGGCTCCGCCCCCCGCCCCGCCGCGCGCTCCCGCCCCCGGGCTGAAGCGACTCAGAGTCGGAGCCCGACACAAAGGCGGTGGCGGCGGCAGCAGCGGAGGGGCTCTAGAGGCCGCTCCGCTCGGGTTCTCCGGGCCCACCCCCCTCACTTCGGCCACCAGCACGGCTGCCCACCCGCGGGTCTAAGATGGCGGCGGCAACAGAGACGGGGCAAGCGGCAGTCCCGAGCAGAAAGCGCCGGAGGGGCTGCCGCCCCCCAGCTTCGGATCCCCAGACCCTGGCGCGGCTCGCTGCGGGACCATGGCTTCCTGGGACTCTTACCTGCCCGGAGCGGACTCGAGGGGACGCGGCTACACGTTCTGCTCGACCGCCCGTTTTGCCGCCTCCGCCTCGCCCTCCCCAGCGCCGCTGCCGCCATCTTGTGTCCCGGGCCGGGACTCCGCGCTGCGCATGCGCTGGTACCGCCTCTGAGGGACCTCGCCACGGCCGCGCCGCCATCTTGAGTGTGGCAGGGTCGGCTGGCTTCTCGCACCCAGCTTGCTTTCGGCACCCTCCCCTTCTTCCCATCCGTCCCTGCTGTTCATTGTGGCGCTGAGGAGGGGGAGACAGCTTTGTAGGCCTGCGGGTGGACTGAGGAAGGAATGAATTCACTGGCACGCCCCCGCCTCAGTTTCCCCCTTGAGCACACACGCAGGAGCCGGATGTTCGCGGTGGGCGGTGCGCGGCGGGGTTGGACTGAGCGTGCGCACTGTGGGGCGTGGGGCTGTGTTAGAGCCTGCGGGGGTCTCGGGTTCTGCCGCCGACCCAGGGGAGGTGTCCTGGTGACGTAGGCTCCGGACGTAGCAGGGACCTGGGTCCTGGCACCCGCGCGGCTCTGCCGCTTCCGGCCAGTCTCTTTCCCTCTCTGGGCCTCTATGCTGCGTGGTGTCCAAATGTTATGAAGCCCTGCCCCATGCCCGGGCTACATACACATCGAACCCAAGCTGTAAATGTTCTTGAGTATGAAGCAACTTAAACTAGCCTGGGGGGGGGGGGGCAAGTAATAGAGATGGCTTTCGGCAAAGTTGGGAAATCAACTAAATGCATTGTAGGGCCTTTCCAACGTTGACATCTGTGGCCATTAGTTGCAGTTCAAAGCCTCACTGAGCCCTCAAACCAGCTACAGCGGGTAGCCTGGCAGGGAACTGGCAGCTGTGAGGTGCTCCTCATCCGGCTCCCTGCAGGATTCTTTTTGGTAGGGTCCTGCAGGCGTCCGAGTGGTAGCTCCACCCATCTCCGGTCTCCCCACCAAGCAGCCCTTCCAGTGCTAGCTTGAGAAGAGGACAAGCTTGCCACCTGCTGTCAGACCGGCGCTTGTGTGGAGCCAGGGGCTGTAGGTACCCCGGCTGAGTAGCCGCTCAGATGTCCGTGGTCCCGGCTGCACGCCAGCGTGGGGGCGGGCAGGCGGACGCTCAAGAAAAACGGAGGCACTGGTATGAGTAGTAATTGAGAACGAGGTTTCAGATTCTCATCTGATTTCAATCCCTGCTCCTCCACCCAAAATGTGTGGCCTTGAAGGAGTTAACCAATTTAAATTTTAGTTTCCTCAGTGGAAGATAATAAATCCACCTACCTCATAAAGGTTTGGTGAGAATTAACTCAGGTGATGCATGTGAAGTCCTCAGCGCAATACCTGGCGCTTCCTAAGTGCTGAATCGGTTAGCCGTGATCATCTCACAGTGGTGTGAGCATTGCTCCAAGTAGATTTGAGCCCTCCAGAAATAAGCCAGCTCTATATAGGCACAGCAGTTCTGCTCTCACAGAGCTTCCCGTTCAGATAAGAGGCCTGATGGGAAACCAGACTCCTGGGCCCTGTCTCAGTTCTGGAAGGGTGGGGGGCCAGTTTTGATTTATGCCTGCTGCCCTGGCATAATTACTAATATTGCCTCCTTTTTCAGAAGTGCCCTGCTTTGGGCCGGGGGTGGTGGCTCCTGGTAATCCCAGCACTTTGGGAGGCCGAGGCAGGTGGACCACCTGAGATCAGGAATTCAAGACGAGCCTGGCCAACACGGCGAAACCCCGTCTCTACTAAAAATACAAAACATGAGCCAGGCTTGGTGGCGCGCGCCTGTAATCCCAGCTACTCTGGAGGCTGAGGCAGGAGAATCACATGATCCCGGGAGGCAGAGGTTGCAGTGAGTCGAGATCGCGCCACTGCACTCCAGCCTGGGCGACAGAGCGAGACTCCTGTCTCAAAAAAAAAGTACTGCTTTGGGCAAGAAACTACGTGGTCGCTCTTGACCTACAGGTAACCAGTTTTCAATGCTCATGCCCCCCAGCTAGCCCGCGCTTTCACTAAAGTTTAAAAACCATGTAGTGATTGTTACCGTTTTTTTTTTGAGACGGAGTCTCGCACTGTCGCCCGGGCTGGATTGCAGTGGCACGATCTCGGCTCATTACAACCTCTGCCTCCCGGGTTCAAGCAATTCTCCTGCCTCAGCCTCCCAAGTAGCTGGGATTATAGGCACCCGCCACCACGCCCAGCTAATTTTTTTTGTATTTTTAGTAGAGACGGTGTTTCACGATGTTGGCCAGGCTGGTCTCAAACTCCTGACCTCGTGATCCGCCCGCCTCGGCCCCCCAAAATGCTGGGATTACAGGCGTGAGCCACCGCGCCCGGCCTTTTATCTATTCTTTTATGTTTTCAAAGTATTTTCTCATTCATTGTTCAGATTCTCTTAATTGATAACCAAGATACCAAACGTCCCAAGTGCCTAGTCTTCTGTTTTATCATGGAATCCTGTGAATTATTACCTAAATCTGCACATGAGCAAACAGGTTGGAGTGAGGGGCAGGGGTGAAGTCATTGTCCAGGTTCACACAACCATCAACAAGTAACAAAACTGGGATTTTAAGCCCAGAGTTCTCAACACCAAAATGCAGGGGCTGGTTCCATTAAACCACACTGGCCTCCCTGTTTTGTGAAGAAGGGATTTAGATTCAGGCGATGTGACTGGTCTGAGTTGACACAGTGGCCCTGGATAGTTCAATCTTTTTTTTTTGAGACGGAGTTTCGCTCTTGTTGCCCAGGCTGGAGTGCGATGGTGCAATATCGGCTCACTGCAACCTCCGCCTGCAGGGTTCAGGCGATTCTCCTGCCTCAGCCTCCTGAGTAGCTGGGATTACAGGCATGCGCCACCACGCCCGGCTAATTTTGTATTTTTAGTAGAGACAGGGTTTCTCCCTGTTGGTCAGGCTGGTCTCGAACTCCTGACCTCAGGTGATCCGCCCACCTCGGCTTCCCAAAGTGCTGGGATTACAGACGTGAGCCACCACGCCTGGCCTGGATAGTTCAGTATCTTAAAGGTTTCTCTACCTCACAGTGTTCAGCACTGCTTTTCACCTGATACATGCCTCATCTTCTCCCTTTGCTCACTTTCCACATGTCAAAACCAGCCTCTTCTCAGCTGGGTTCGGTGGCTCACACCTGTAATCCCAGCACTTTGGGAGGCCAAGGCGGGTGGATCACCTGAGGTCAGCAGTTTGAGACCAGCCTGGCCAACAGGGTGAAACCCCATCTGTA
Organism: Pongo pygmaeus; assembly: GCF_028885625.2. Classification (NCBI taxonomy): domain Eukaryota; kingdom Metazoa; phylum Chordata; class Mammalia; order Primates; family Hominidae; genus Pongo; species Pongo pygmaeus. The sequence continues at coordinate 48,487,448 of NC_072394.2, read as the reverse complement.
CTAAAAATACAAAAATTAGCTGGGCATGGTGGCATGCACCTGTAATTCCAGCTACTCAGGAGGCTGAGGCAGGAGAATCGCTTGAACCCGGGAGGAAGAGGTTGCAATGAGCCGAAATCGCACCATTGCACTCTAGCCTAGGTGACAGGAGCAAAACTCCATCTCAAACAAAACGAAACCCAACCTCTTCTCACCATTCTAATGTCTACCTTAGAGCTGGCGTTTCCCACCCCTACCCCCTTTTTTTTTAGAAGCAGAGTGTCTCAGTCTGTCTCCCAGACTGATGTGCACTCACAGCTCATTGTAACCTTGAACTCCTTGCCTTAAGCAATCCTCCTGCTTTAGCCTTCCAAAGTACTGGGATTACAGGCATGAACCACCACACACAGCCCAATTTTTGTTTTGTTTTGTTTTGTTTTTTGAAAAGGAGTCTCGCTCTGTTTCCCAGCCTAGAGTGCGGTGGCGTGATCTCGGTTCACTGCAACCTCTGCCTCCCAGGTTCAAGTGATTCTTCTGCCTCAGCCTCCCGAGTAGCTGAGATTACAGGTGCCTGCCCTCTAATCTAATAAAAAACATGCCCGACTAGTTTTTTTGGTGTGTGTTTTTAGTAGAGACGGGATTTCACCATGTTGGCCAGGCTGGTCTCGAACTCCTGACCTCTGAGGTGATCCACCCACCTCAGCCTCCCAAAGAGAAACTTTTAAAACCTTTTTATTGTTAAGAATAGCATATGGGGCTGGGTGCGGTGGCTCACACCTGTAATCCCAGCACTTTATCCCAGGAGGCCTAAGCGGGCAGATCATGAGGTCAGGAGATGGAGTCCATCCTGACCAACATGGTGAAACCCCATCTCTACTAAAACACAAAAAAGTAGCCGGGCATGGTGGCACGCACCTGTAGTTCCAGCTACTCTGGAGGCTGAGGCAGGGACACCACTTGAACCTGGGAGGCAGAAGCTGCAGTGAGCCAAGATCGCACCACTGCACTCCAGCTTGGTGACAGAGCAAGACTCCATCTCAAAAAAAAAAAAAAAAAAAAATTAGTGTATGATAGATTGGCACAGTGGCTCATGCCTGTAATCATCAACACTTGGGAGGCCAAAGTGGGAGGATACCTTGAGGTCAGGAGTTAGAGACCAGCCTGGGCAATGTAGCAAGACCCTGTCTCTGAAAAATGTTTTAAATAAAATTAGCCGGGCATGGTGACATGGGCCTGTAATTCCAGCCACTTGGGAGTCTGAGGTGGGAGGATCGCTTGAGCCTTGGACGTCAAAGCTGCAGTGAGCTGCACTCCAGCCTGGGCGACAGAGACCATGTCTTAAAAATAGCTGGGTGCAGTGGCTCATGCCTGTAGTTCTAGCACTTTGGGAGGTGGAGGTGGGTGGATTGCTTGAGTCCAGGAGTTTAAGACCAGCCTGGGCAACATGGTGAAACCTGCATCTCTACAAAAAATACAAAAATTAGCCAGGTGTGGAAGCACACACCTGTAGTCCCAGCTACTTAGGGGGCTGAGGTGGGAGGATCACTTGAGCCCAGGTAGTCAAAACTAGAGAGAGCCATGATCATGCCATTGCACTCCAGCCTGGGCAACAGAGCAAGACCCTGTCTCAAAAAAATATACACAAAATAGGCTGGGCATGGTGGCTCACGCCTGTAATCCCAGTACTTTGGGAGGCCGAGGTGGGCGGATCACAAGGTCAGGAGTCTGAGACCAGCCTGGCCAACATAGTGAAACATCATCTCTACTAAAAATACAAAAAATTAGCTGGGTGTGGTGGTGCATGCCTATAGTCCCAACTACTCGGAAGGCTGAGGCAGGAGAATTGCTTGAACCCGGGAGGCAGAGGTTCGATGAGCTGAGATCAGACCACTGCACTCCAGCCTGGGTAACAGAGCAAGACTCTGTCTCAAGGAAAAAAAAAAAAAGAATAGCACACATGGAAAAGTGCACAAAACATAAAACCTAATGACTTATCAAAAAGTGAGCCTGGGTTAGCATCACCCATGCCATGGTACTGAACAGTCAAGCAGAAGGCCCCTGCAGGGTAATTGATGTTCCAACTACTTTTGTGATAATCGCTTCCTTGCTTTTGGAGTTGTACCACCTGAGAATGTGTCCCTAAACACTATAGTTTAGTTTTGTCTGTTCCTTGAACTTTATGTAAATTGAATTATACAGTATTAGTTTGTGTCTGCCTTCTTTTGCACAAGAATATACTTGCAAAACTCATTTATGTTGTTTCATATAGCCATGGTGAGTTCATTTTCATTGCTGTTTTTTTGTTTTCCACTGTATGTTTATCTACTCTATTGTTAAGGGATATAAGTGAAGCCTCCCACCTGCCATACCTCTCAATTTCTTTTCTGAAAATTATTTTTATTTTTATTTATTTTTTAAGACAGAGTCTCGCTCTGTCGCCCAGGCTGGAGTACAGTAGCGCGATCTCAGCTTGCTGCAACCTCTGCTTCCCGGGTTCAAGTGATTCTCTGCCTCAGCCTCCCAAGTAGCTGGGATTACAGGCACCCGCCACAACACCTGGCTAATTTTTGTATTTTCGGTAGAGACGGTTTCTCCATGTTGGCCAGGCTGGTCTCGAACTCCTGACCTCAAGTGATCTGCCCACCTTGGCCTCCCAAAGTGCTGGGATTACAGGCATGAGCCACTGTGCCTGGCTTTATTTATTTGTTTATTGAGTCTGGCTCTTTCACACAGGCTGGAGTGCAGTGGCACAATATCAGCTCACTGCAGCCTCCACCTCCCAAGTTCCAGCGATTCTCCTGCCTCAGCCTCCCGAGTAGCTGGGATTATAGGCACACGCCACCACGCCTGGCTAATTTTTGTATTTTTAGTAGAGAGAGGATTTCACCATGTTGGCCAGGCTGATCTTGAACTCCTGACCTCAGGTGATCCACCTGCCTCTGCCTCCCAAAGTGCTAAGATTATAGGTGTGAGCCACCATGCCCAGTCTCTCTTTCTCTCTTTTTTTTTTTAAATAGAGATGGGGTCACTATGTTGCCCAGACTGTCTCTAACTTCTGGGCTCAAGCAATTCTCCCACCTCAGCTTCCTAAAGTGCTAGGATTACAGGCATGAGCCACTGTGCTTGGCCATACCTGTTAATTTTCAAACTGGCCTTCTGATCCTCCAGCCTTGCTTCTCTTCTAGTTCATAATCCACCAAGGAGCCACAGGGATCTGGCTATATGGCAAATCTCATCAAGTCACTCTGGGCTTAGAGCTCTTGAATGTCTCCCCATTGACTACAGGACAAAATCCCAAACCCTTAATTTGGCCTACAAAACCAGAATTATAATGAGCTACCATGGCAGAATATTTACTATGCACAACGTCAAGCACTTTACACACATTCATTTTATTCATGATCTGGACCTTCAAACCATCTCTTCTTGATCCAGTCCCAGCTACCATGAACTACTTCATAATTCCCCTAAATGTGCCAGGTTCTCTCATGACCCTGATCCTTTGTGTTTTTGTGTGTTTGTTTCTTTCTTTGTTTTGTTCGTTTTTGAGCCAGAGTCTCCCTTTGTATCCAGGCTCACTGCAGCCTTGACCTCCTAGGCTCAAGTGATCCTCTTACCTCAGCCCCCTGAGTAGCTGGGACTTCAGGAGCACACCACCACACCTGGCTCATTAATTTTTTTTTTTCTTGTAGAGACAACATCTCACTATGTTGCCCAGGCTGGTCTCAAACTCCTGGCCTCAAGGAATATTCCTGCTTCAGCCTCCCAAAGTGTTGGGATTTCAGGCATGAACCACCGTGTCCAGCTCCTGAGTCTCTGCATATGCTGTTTGCCCTTACTCTTCTTCCCCTCTTGACCTAATTCAGCCTTCGAGTCTTAGCCTAGATGTCGCCTCCACCAGGCAGCGTTCCCTGAACTTCCTTCTACCCAGGCTAGGACAGGTTCCCTCTCCTGTATTACCACAATGGTCTAAGCTCATAATGTTTGTCAATTTTCCTCATCCACTAGGCTGTGGGCTGCTTAAGGGTGGGGGCTGGGGCTTATTCACCCTTGTAACTCCATGCCCAGTACTGTGCCTGATCCTCTGTAAATATTTGATGACCATGAACAGACCACTCTGGGTTGAAGTCTAGGTGGCTTTTTCAGGTAGCCCGTTTATTTATTTATGTATTTATTGAGACAGGATCTCACTCTGTCGCACAGGCTGGAATGCAGTGGTGTGATCTTGGCTCACTGTAACCTCTGCCTCCTGGGTTCAAGCGATGCTCCTGCCTCAGCCTCCGGAGTAGCTGTGACTAAAGGCACACATCACCAGGCCCAGCTAATTTTTGTGTTTTTAGTAGAGATGGGGGTTTCACCGTGTTGACCAGGCTGGCCTCGAACTCCTGACCTCAAGCGATCCGCCTGCCTCGGCCTCCCAAAGTGCTGGGATTACAGGCGTGAGGCACTGTGCCTGGCCAGGTATCCCCGTTTCTATTCCAGGCTCTGGTTTCTGTGGTGGGAACACCAAGGCAGCACCCTGTAGGCTGCCTGCTGTGGCCGAGTCTCTGTCAGTAGCCTGGAGTCTTTTATTCCCAATATAGGGATGAGCAGTTGAGCAAAGATCCTGAGGCTTTCCATTTCTCCAGCTACTTTTCTGAACTAAGAAGTCTGGGTAGACAATAGGTCTGGGCTGAGAGAGGTGGTTGGAATAAGCTGGGCTCCTCTCCCTGGCACCAGGGCCGGCTGCATAGATTTAGAAAGGCCCATGCTTACTGGGTGTGGAGGCTCATGCCTGTAATCCCAGCACTTTGGGTTGCCAAAGTGGGAGGATTGCTTGTGGTCAAAAGTTCAAGACCAGCATGCGCAACGTAGAACCCCATCTCTACGTAAAATAATAATAATAATAATTAGCTGGGCATAGTAGGTGCTCCTGCAGTCCTAGCTACTTGGGAGGCTGAGGCAGGGAGTGATTGCTTGAGTCCAGGAGTTCGAGGCTGTAGTGAGCCATGATTGCACCACTGCACTCTAGACCCTGTCTCAAAAAATAAAAACGATGAAAATAAAAATAATAATAAGAAAGGTCTGTGTTTGGTTTAATGTTCTACTGTCACCATCTTAAAAACCTTAATAATTTTGGAACAGAAGTCCCACGTTTTCATTTTGCCCTGAGCCCTGAATATTGTTTTTTGAGACAGCGTCTTGCTCTGTCACCCAGGCTGGAGTGCAGTGGTGCAATCTCGGCTCGCTGCAACCTCCCCCTCCCAGGTTCAAGCAATTCTCTTGCCTCAGCCTCCCCAGTAGCTGGGACTACAGGCGCGTGCCACTGGGTCCAGGTAATTTTTAGATTTTTAGTAGAGATGGGGTTTCACCATGTTGGCCAGGCTGGTCTCGAACTCCCAACCTCAGGATCCGCCCACCTTGGCGCCCCAAAGTGGTAGGATTACAGGCGTGAGCCATCACGTCCGGCCCTGGCCCTGAAAATTATGTCACCACTCCTGGCTGGTCACTAGCTGCCAGGGCCTCTGAGGACCCTTGCCTCAACTCAGGACAAAGCCAAGCCTCCACACTAAAGCAGAAACATAAACAACCAGCTCAGGTTGCCACATAGCTTAACCCCCTTGTTCTCTGCCACTACAGCAAGAAGCTGCTGAGAGGGAACTTTCATCCCCTGAGGTCCTGGCAGTTGGGGAAGGGAGACTGTAGCTGGATCCCACTCCAGGTTGCCCCCGCCTAAGCTGGGCTTGAGCTGGCCGTGGACCCTACACCGCGGTTTAAATTATGCAAAGGGAGTTTCCAAGGCAAGTGGGTCTGGCCCCCGGAAAGCTGTGGAAAGGAGGCTTCCACCCCAAACTGTGGTTCCCACAGGGAGTGGCTCTTGGGCCATTCTGGGACCAGATGAGAGAAGCCATTTAGGCCAAGAATAGATGAGAGGAATGGGGGCGTCTCCCTTGGTCTTCCTGGCCTTGGAAGCGTCTGATGTGGTGTACTGTTCCCTCCATTTCTTCCCTTGGCCTGTCCTAGAGTCTTGAGAATAAGCGATAAGTAAGACAGACAGATGGTTTGTCTTAGGGAGCCCACAGAGCAGTGTGGGAGGCAGACATATGCATGAACCCTCTGCCACAGGGAGATAAGGGCTCTGGAGGGATGGCAGGGGCCGGGGGTGGTGGGCACACAAAGAAGAAAGCTTCAGAGGAGATGACAATGAACAGACTCTTGTTGGAAAAATAGATTTTCCAGGTAGGCAAGGAAAAGGGGAGGGCACAGCGTGTGCCAAGGCCTGGAGGTATAGAAAGGGAGGGTATGTTTGGAGAGCTGGCCAACCCGAGCACAGCCAGGGAGCAAGGGAGGTGCAGGTCCTACCAGGACCCTGGAGTCCAAATTCAGTCCTTGCTCTGGGTTAGTGCTCAGCATCCCAGGTGGCGTTTGGTCATATCAAGATAGGGGTGGGGCCACCTGTGGTGGTCCCCTCCACTCTCCCACCCATTCCCTGTGATGCGCTTTTTTTTTTAAGACAGTCTTGCTCTATCGCCAGGCTGGAGTTCAGTGGCGCGATCTCAGCTCACTACAACCTCCAACTCCCTGGTTCAAGCTATTCTCCTACCTCAGCCTCCTGAGTAGCTGGAATTACAGGCACATGCCACCATGCCCAGCTAATTTTTGTATTTTTAGTAGAGATGGGGTTTCATCATGTTGGCAAGGATGGTCTCAATGTCCAGACCTCATGATCCGCCTGCCTCGGCCTCCTAAAGTGCTGAGATTACAGGCGTGAGCCACCGCGCCCAGCTGTGATGCTCATTTTTGCACTTCAGTCAGAGTGGCCAAGAGCCAGGATGTTTACTCCCATATGCGCTGAGTCTGCAGAATTCCAGACTTCTTCAAAAAAGAAACGAGCGACAGCTGGTAGCTTCCTGAAAGTCTGAGATCACAGAAAACTGACTTAGACAGCAGAGAAAGGAGGACAACCCACCCAGCCTGGGTCACGGCTGGATTCCCAGGACACATCTAACCCAGAGATCTCAACCCGAACTAGGAAAATGTTTTTAACAGCTTTATTAGGGTATAATTTACAGACTACAAGACTCACCTGTTTTCAGTATACAATTCTATCATGCCTGTGGTCCCAGCACTTTGTGAGGCCAAGGCAGGCGGATCACCTGAGGTCAGGAGTTCAAGACCAGCCTGACCAACATGGCGAAATGCCATCTCTACTAAAAATACAAAATTAGCCAGGCTCAGTGGTGTATGCCTGTAATCCCAGCTACTTGGGAGGCTGAGGCAGGAGAATCCCTTGAACCTGAGAGGCGGAGGTTGCAGTGAGCCGAGGTCGCTCATTGCACTCTAGCCTGGGCAACAACGGCGAAACTCAGTCTCAAAAAAAAAAAAAAAATACAAAAATTAGCTCGGCATGGTGGTGGGCGCCTGTAATCCCAGATACTTGGGAGGCTGAGGCAGGAGAATTGTTGAACCAGGGAGGTGGAGGTTACAGTGAGCTGAGATCGTGACACTGCACTCCAACCTGGGAGAGATTCCGTCTCAAAAATAAATAAATAAATAAATACATATACAATTCTGACCGGGCACAGTGGCTTACACCTATAATCTCAGCACTTTGGGAGGCTGAGGCAGGAGGACTGCTTGAGCCCAGGAGCTAGAGACCAACCCGGACAAGACCTTGTCTCTACTAAAAATAATAATAATAAGTAAATGAATAGGCCGGGCGCGGTAGCTCACACCTGTAACCCCAGCACTTTGGGAGGCTGAGGAGGGTGGAGGTCAGGAGTTCGAGACCAGCCTGGCCAACATGGTGAAACCCTGTCTCTACTAAAAATACAAAAATTAGCCAGGCGTGGTGGCACATACCTGTAATCCCAGCTACTAGGGAGGCTGAGACAGGAGAATCGCTTGAACTCAGGAGGCGGAGGTTGCAGTGAGCCGAGATTGTACCATTGCTCTTCAGCCTGGGGGAAGAAGCGAGACTCTGTCTCAAAAATGAATGAATAAATAAATAAATAATTCAATGATTTTTTTTTTTTTTTTGTAAATGTATAGAGTTATACAATTGTCACCACGGTTCTGTTTTAGAACATTTCCATTACCCTAAAAGATTTCTTGGGCTTGTTTGCAGTCAGTTCCTGTTCCCACCGTCAGCCCCCAGTAACCACTGGCCTGCTTTCTGTCTTTATAGAGCTGCCTTTTCTGGACATTTCATATAAATAGAATCACACAGATGTAGTCTTTTGCAGCTTGCATCTTTCACTTTGCATTATGTTTTTGAGCTTCATCCATTTTGGAGCATATATCAGTAGTTGATTCTTTTTTTATTGCTGAATAGTGTTGCATTATACAGATATACCACATTTTATTTGTTTACCAATTGATAGTTGGATTGCTTCCACCTTTTGGCTATTATGAGTAACACTACTATCAACATTCATGTACAAATGCATTCATTTTCCTTTTCTCTGGGTAGACCCTTAGAAGCGAAATTGCTGTATGGTAAATTTGTGTGCCATTTTTTTTTTTTTTGAGATGGAGTCCTGCTCTGTCGCCCAGGCTGGAGTGCAGTGGCGCGATCTTGGCTCACTGCAACCTCTGTCTCCTGGGTTCAAGCAATTCTCCTGCCTCAGCCTCCTGAGTAGCTGGAATTACAGGCGCCCACCACCACACTCGGCTAATGTTTTTATTTTTAGTAGAGTTGGGGTTTCACCATGTTGGCCAGGCTAGTCTCGAACTCCTCCTGACCTCAGGTGATTCACCCACCATGGCCTCCCAAAGTGTTGGGATTACAGGCATGAGCCTGCTGGAACGTGAGGTAGAAGGGGCCTGGGCGTGGATTAGGTCAAGGAGTCCCAATTTCTGCTCAGCCCACTGAGATCCTGTGGGGGCACCTCCCATGACCTTAGGCATCTCTCAGGCCTCTGGGGAGATTAGGAAAGTATGACATTCTTGGCTGCAGACCAGCTCCAGATAACCCCGGCTAAATGCAAGGAAATGGGTGGTACCAGCAGAAAGCATAGAGCTTAGAGGCTCAGCCGGGGATTAGATCAGGGCTACAGAGTGCACCATAAAAGCTGCTCCTTCTGAAGGGTCTAGGGATGATAATAACACCCCATCTTGAATTCAACAAACATCTTTTTTTTTTTTCCAAGACGGAGTTTTGCTCTCTTACCCAGGCCGGAGTGCAGTGGCGTGATATCAGCTCACTGCAACCTCCGCCTACCAGGTTCAAGTGATTCTTCTGCCTCAGGCTTCCAAGTAGCTGGGACTACAGGTGTGTGCCACCACGCCCGGCTAATTTTTGTATTTTTAGTAGAGACGGAGTTTCACCATGTTGGCCAGGCTGGTCTCGAACTCCTGACCTCGTGATCTGTCTGCCTCGACCTCCCAAAGTGCTGAGATTACAGGCATGAGCCACTGTGCCCGGCCGTCTTGAATTCAACAAACATCTATTGAGCATTTTCTGTGTGCTAGACCCTGTGCTGGGCACTGGACATATGGCCATGAATAAGAGTGGCAGGCTCCTGTCCCCGCCCTGGGGAGCTTACAATCTACTGGAAGAAACAGGCAATAAAGAATTAAACAAACAGAATGACAGGTAATGACACAGAGGGGGCCTCTCCTGTGGGGGTGACATTTGAGTAGGGATCTGAGTAACTTTGCACGGGTATGTGTGTGGGACAATGTGTCTGGTGGAGAAAAGAATTAAGGAAAGCCTGAGGCTGAAGGCACTTGGTGTGTTCCCAACAGTGGTAGAAGACGGGCTTGGTGAGGAAGGTAGGCAGGAGCTAGATCACCTGCAGTGTTTCCAGAGGTCGTGGCCAGTGTCTGGGTTTTATTTTGTGTGTGATGGGGAGGATGTTGAGCAGGATAGAAAAATTCTATGATTCCCACTTTTAAAAATATCACTTAGATTGATGTTGAGAGACTAGACCTACAGGAGAAATGGTGAGACAGGGAGATAAGGCAGGTTGTCCCGGTAACCAGTGAAAATGGCTTGGAGTGGTGTTGGTGCTGATAGAGAGAACTGTATAGATGTGGGGCATCTTTTTTTTTTTTTTTTTCGAGGCAGAGTCTCGCTCTGTTGCCCAGGCAGGAGTGCAGCGGCACAATCACAGCTCACTTCAGCCTTGACCTCCTGGACTCAAGCGATCTTCCCACCTCAACCCCCCAAGTAGTTGGGACTATTGGCGCGTGCTACCACACCTGGCTAATTATTTTTTGTAGAGACAAAGTCTCACTATGTTGCCCAGGCTGGTCTTGAACCCCTGGGCTCAAGTGATCCTCCCGCCTCAGCCTCCCAAAGTGCTTTGATTACAGGCGTAAGGTGGGGCATCTTTTGGAGTTAGAGACACCGGGACTTGCTGATGTGGGGTATAACAAAAAAAGGAAGTCAAGGATGACTCTTATATTTTTGACTTGAGCACTGCGTAAAGCTGGTGCCATGACCTGTGATGGGGAAGCTTGGAAAAGGAGCAGGATTTGGTACTTGCTAGGGTTGGGGGGTAGCTAAAATATGGATCTAGATGGGTGGAAGAGAGGAAGAAGGCCAGAGGGCAGTGACATCCTCATGATTCCTGGCTGGGGGTTGGCAATCCTTGTTAGACCAAAGCCTGGGTTATGTGGGGGACTCCTGCAGTATTAGGTCACCAGGAAAAATTCGAGTTGGATTATGTTGGCCACTTCTTGTAACATTTCAGCAAGCCCTGCAGAAAAGGGACAAGCTTAGGCTGAAGATGGTGGCCTATCCTTATTATCAAAGGAAAAAATCCCTTCCTTTGGGGCCCCCTCCCTTCACTTACTTTGAAATGTTGTGACTGGCTTATGAAATCCAAACATCTAGACAGAGCTGCTATGGATCCTCCACCTCTTCCTCAAAACAAGTAGAGGCTAGAAAGCCCACGTGGAGTATAATGAAAGCACAGATGGTTATGAGGCTTAGAGGACCACAGAAAGAGGTCCCCATGAGTCAGAGTCAGCTAGCAGACTGACAGAGGCATAGAAACTGGGAAGAAGGGTGGGATATGAAGAAGAAAAGAAAAGGGAAGTCAGAGAGAGAGTGAGCTGCCCAAGGTTGACATCCAAGCCCTGATGGAGAGGCACCAGGTGTGGGGTTACAGTGCCCTAGGACTGAGGACCCTGGGAAAGCAACACCTCCTAAGGAACCTTAGAATCCTTGAGTTTCTAATCTGGAAGTGACTTCAGACACCAAGTGGCCTGTTCTTAAAGGGACTGGTCTTCAAGGAGGAAATGGGAAAGAAAGAAGAAAACAACAGGTCTCCCAGCTTTAGAAATCACGGAAAGTCAGTCCACAGCTTTGCCCTGGCTGAACTCAGCAAGCCCCAGCCCTTTAGATCCCTTTTACCCATTTGGTAAATGTCCAGCCCTCATGTGGACTGTTTTGTCCAGCTGCATTCTGGAAACAGATGATCATTTTGCCTGTCTGGAGAGATGTAATCGGGGTCTTCCTGGCCTGAGATCTGTCCTCCTTAGATATTCCTCCTCTCATTCCAGCTGGGTCCCCTGTCACATGTCCCCAGGTGCCCCATGCTGACCAACACAGGCACATGAGCTGCAGTGCTCATGAGCTCAGGCAGAGTGAGGAGAAGGGGGTCACTTCCTGAGGGGTAACTTGGTTGGGCATTGGGGGTGGGGAATGGGCAGGAGAGGAGATGGGCTGACGCAGCTTCTCCAAGCCATGCAGAGATCCAAAGAAAACACAGCTGGAGGCGCAGGGAGGGAGGAGGGAGCCAGGGCAGTGCATGTTGACATGTTGGGCAGCAATCCAGCTTGGCCTCCTGTGGTCAGTGGAGCCCGTGTTTACTTACTTGGACCAGTTATTTCCTCGTACTGAACCTCAGTTTCCAAATCTGCAAAACAGGGCCAATAATAGCTATCTCAAGGCATTGCTGTGAGAGTTACATGGGATAATGAAAAAGAGAGAGAGAGAGAGAGAGAGAGAAACCTAGTTAAAAGCATGGGCTCTGGGGCCAGACTGACTTGAGCTTATAACTGCTGGGCCTCAGTTTCCTTATCTGTAAACTGGGGGTGATGATACCTATCTTGTAGGATGTTATGAAGTGTAAGTGAGTTAATATTTGGAAGCACTTTCTGGCCAAGTGTGGTGGTTCACGCGTGTAATCCCAACACTTAGGGAGGCCGAGGCAGGCAGATCGCTTGAGGCCAGGAGTTTGAGATCAGCTTGGTCTACACAGTGAGATTCTATCTCTACAAAAAAATTTTAAAAGATAGCTGAGCATGGTGGTACATGCCTATAGTTCCAGCTACTCAGGAGGCTGAGATGGGAGGATTACCTGAGCTCAGGGAGGATGAGGCTGCAGTGAGCCATGATCGTGCCACTGCCTTCCAGCCTGGGTAACAGAGTGAGACCCTGTCTCAAAAAAAAAAGCACTTTCTGTTTGTTAAGCAACTATTACAACTATTAATACTAATAATCAGGCCAGGCACAGTGACTCATGCTTGTAATCCCAGCACTTTGAGAGGCCAAGGCGAGAGGATCGCTCGAGCCCAGGAATTCTAGACCAGCCTGGGCAACAAAGTGAGAGTGCCCCACCCCGCCACCGAGTACTAGGTTCCGTACTTTGTATACTTTATCACTTTAAATCCTCACTGCCACCCAGAGAGGTAGGTAAGTACTAGATCATCCCATTTTACAGATGTGGAAACTGAGGTTCAAAAAGTGTTTTGTTTTGTTTTGTTTTTAGAGACAGGATCTTGCTCTGTCACCCAGAGTGGAGTTCGGTGGCACAATCATAGCTCACTACAGCCTCGAGCTCCTGGGCTTAAGCGATCCTCCTGCCTCAGCCTCCCAAAGTGCTGAGATTATAGGCATGAGCCACCATGCCTAGCCCAGAAAGAGATTTTTCATTTCCTCTGAAACAGGGGTTGGTAAACTATGGCCTGTGTGCTAACTCCACCTCCCAGCCTGTTCGTTAGATATTGTTTATGGCTGCTTTTATGCTAAAGTGTAGGGCTGAGCAGCTGCAATAGAGACCACAGGGTGTGGAAAGCCTAAAATGTGTACTCTTTGGCCTTTTCAGGAACAGCTTGCTGACATTTGTTCTAGAAAAAGGCAGAAACAGGACTTTGCTATCCTGGTTCCTTTACAGGAACAGCTTGCTGACATTTGTTCTAGAAAAAGGCAGAAGCAGGACTTTGCTATCCTGGTTTTTGACCAGTATTGCTGTGCTGGGTACACAACTGAGGCTGGAAGGGCACTTCTTTCCTGTCCCTCTGAGTGCTGGGAAGCCTCTCCTTCACTCTTCAAAGCCAGGGATGAGGCCGGGCGCAGTGGCTCATGCCTGTAATCCCAGCACTTTCAGAGGCCGAGGTGGGAGGATTCCTTGAGGCCAGGAGATGGAGACCAGCCTGAGTAACATAGCGAGACCTCATCTCTACAAAAAAAAATTACAAACATTAATCATCCGTGGTGGTGCATGCCTATAGTCCCAGCTACTCAGGAGGCTGAGGTGGGAGGAGGATTGCTTGAGCCCAGGAGGTCAAGACTGCAGTGAGCCACGATTGCGCCTCCGCACTCCAACTTAAGAGGCAGAGCCAGACTCTGCCTCAAAAGACAAACAACAACAAAACCAGGAGTGAAAGTGGGAAGGGATTTGGGGATTTGGCTCTCCGCATGTCTCAAGCCCGGTGATGAGCACTCGAGGAGGCTGCCAGAGCCCATCCCACGCTGCACATCTGCTGACATCACTCTTAACGTTTGAGGGTTGTGTGCACGATATGTTTTAGAGGAAAAGGGAAATCAATGTATTAAAGAGGGGCAGCCTGAGTGGGGAAGGTCCTGGATTCAAGGCCAGTGACTGCACCTTCTCTGCCAGCCCAGGTCAAGGCTGTATTTATTTATTTATTTATTTAGAGACAGAGTTTCACTCTTGTTGCCCAGGCTGGGATGCAACGGTGCGATCTCGGCTCACTGCAACCTCCGCCTCCTGGATTCAAGCGATTCTCCTGCCTCAGCATCCCAAGTAGCTGGGATTATGGGCTCCTGCTTCCACACCCAGCTAATTTTGTATTTTTAGTAGAGATGGGGTTTCACCATTTTGGTCAGGCTGGTCTCGAACTCCTGACCTCAGGTGATCCACCTGCCTCAGCCTCCCAAAGTGCTGGGATTACAGGCATGAACCACCGTACCCGGCTGGTCAGAGCTGTGTTTAGGGTCAATTGAACTGAGGCTAACATGGTACAGGAGGAGATAAAGGATCTGGGTTGGCATAGGGATCGCCTGCTGCCCAGGGACATTCAAGGACTCCAAACCAGTTCAATCACTCAGTAAATATTTATTCAGTACCTACTGTGTGCCAGGCATGGTTCTAGCACTAAGGACACAGTGTTGAACAAAATTCCAGCTCTCACGGGGACAGACAACAAACAAGAAAGAAAATATTCAATAGTGATAAAATCTATAAAGAAAATAAACCAGGCTGATATGATTGAGAGCAACTAATAGATAGGCAGGTAGGGAAGGCCTCTCTGAACAAACGCCATTTAAACTGAGACAAAATGCCGGGCGTGGTGGCTCATGCCTGTAATCCCAGCACTTTGGGAGGCTGAGGCGGACAGATCATTTGAGGTCAGGAGCTCGAGAGCAGCCTGGCCAACATGTGAAACCCCATCTCTACTAAAAATACAAAATTAGCTGGGCGTGGTGGTGCACGCCTGTAATCCCAGCTACTCAGGAGACTGAGGTAGGAGAATTGCTTGTACTCTGGAGGTAGAGTTTACAGTGAGCTGAGATCATACCACTGCACTCCAGCCTGGGTGACAGAGCGAAGCTCCATCTCAAAAAAATAAATAAATAAAATAAACTGAGACAAAATGACAAGGAAGATCAGGTGGAAAAGCATTCCAGGTAGAGGGAACAGAAAATGCAAAGGCCCTGAGCAAGAAGAACTTGCACATTCAAGGAACAGAAAAACCAGTTTGGCTGGAGCCGAATGCAAAGGGCAAGAGAG